>NW_006159501.1:1698801-1760057 GCF_000334495.1 Tupaia belangeri chinensis
ATATATAAAGACATGCTTCATGGAGGAGGTGGAATTGCTGATATGTGGTTATTAGCTAGACAGACATAAAGAAGAAGAGGAAGTATTCACGTCTAGGCAAGTTTCTTGTCTGCTCATTTATTTTCTAGTTTAATAAATACTTACTGAATACATGCATACCATGCATGTATGTATGTGTGTGTGTGTGTGTATTTTCATAGGTGCTCTATTGGGTTCTTAGTGTACAATGGTATAAAACACAATTTGAACATTAAAATAGATCCTTACATCTACAATGTCTCATTTAATTTATTCCATAAATATTTTATGACTACCTATATTGACCAGTTCTTGGCTAGGAGCTGAATATTCAATGGTGAACAAGACAGAAATGATTGTGGAACAAGGTGTAGTAGGACAGGTGGGAGAAGATCCTTCTGGGCCCTGGGGTTTATGATGAGAGAATGAGGGGATAATCTAATTATTAAGGTAAGTTTTAAAATTTCAGAGCAGTTTTAGATTTAGGGAACTGTTGGGAAGATAGTACAGAGTTTCCATATACCCCACATCCAGTTTCCCTATTATTTATGTCTTACATTAGTAGTATTCATCACAATGAATCAATGTAGATATAGTATTATTAACTGAAGTTCATACTTAATTCAAAGTTCTTGTTTTCTCCTATTTTTTTTTTCTTTCATGATTCCATTCATGATACCATGTTAGAGTTAGTCATGTTTGCTAAGGCTCCTCTTAGTTGTAACAATTTTTCTCGTTCTTTAATAACTTAAAGAAAAATACCTGGTCAGGTATTTTGTATAGTCTTCCAACTGGGGATTTGTCTTATGTTTTTCTTGTGATTAGACTGGGGTTATGGGCAATTGAGAAAAGACATATAAGTAAAGTATAATTCTTGTTACATCTAATCAAGGGCACAGGTATCATTCTGACTTAGTACTATTCATCTTGACCTTGACTGATAGTATGTTTGATGTTTTTCTTCTGTAAAGTTACTTGTTGTTCCCTTTCATGCTGTACTCTTAGAGGGAATGCTGTCTGTGATCACACTTAAAGAAAGGGACTTTATCACCTACCACCTTAAGGCAGGATATCTGCATAAATTTTGTAAAAATATTCTGCCTAGAAATTTGTCTTTCCTCCCCCATTTGTTTAATCCATTCAATGATTTCTTTATATTGTATGAATTTATGAATATTTTATACTCTTGCTTATGATTAAATACTGATTTATTCATTTTATTGTTCACATTGTCCTGGCTTTGGCTGTTAAAGATCTTTTAGTTTGCTCCTATATCTCTTCGATGCACCACTTTATTGCAGGGTTTGTTTGTTTTTTGAGCATTTTATACTCAAATGTTGTTGGGATGTTGCCTCAAACTTCCTTTGGTTAACAGAGCAAAGACATGTGCATGTGTGCGTGTGTGTGTGTGTGTGTGTGTGTGTGTGTGACTCTTCTGGACAGAAGAGTCACTTGAAGTGTGTACAGAACTTCTTGAAACAAGAGTTCTGAGTCAAGAGAGAGAAGGGAGGCCATACCAGGGATGCCCTTGCTAAAACTCTCTTGTCCTCCATATTTGTTAGGGCAAAAGAGAAAGGAAAGTTATTTTTTAGAGACAGTTGTTTCTTAGAGGATTAGAAAGATAAGGATTATTCCTGAAACAGAGTGGTTTCAGTATCAATAAGAGGAGTATGGCTAAGAAACACCAGAGTCTGGAAAGAACACCTTGGAATTTGAAGAACATGTTTATCAAATCACACACTTGTCTAATGGCCTCCTTTCGTTCTCGAGCAAGAAGGCAAGAGGCCAGGTGTTTCTGCCATTTTCCCTGCAGTCATTCATTCAGAGTTTCTAAATCCAAGATGTTTTAGAAGTATGTCATTTCTGCTGTTCCTTGTTATACATGCTAACTCATGTATAAAATCCATTTCTATACATTTGTCTATAGGTAACTGTTTATATCTGTATTAAGCTAAACATGAACTTATAGTGATGTTTTCAACCTCAATCCATCATCCATAAATCATTCTAATTCCTTATTCTTTATTATATTACCTTTTACTCTTAACAGTGAGAAATATGGCTCCCCCCATCTATGGCCATCTACTTACCTAATTTTTCAGCTTCATATACGTCTATATGGCTTCAGATCTATTAACCATAATCCCATAGAAATAACTTTATTAACTAGAGTGCTTACTTCTTTGGTCTTTAGTTTTACAGATTTTAGTTATTTCTAAAGTTGCTTAGGTCAGCACTTCATTCTTTTATTCCTTTAATGAGGTTGTTTTACACCTTTGCAATACATCTTTATTTTTAAAAATCATATTCTATATTATATCCTGGGTACTTTGACCTCCTAAGTAATTTTTAAAATTTTGTGTACATTAAGGCTTTTTTGTTTTTTTAATGAGAGAGAGGTACTTTCTCCTTTTTCTATATTACATTTATTCACATATATCTTTACAGTGTATAACATATTTTTCCAGCACAATTACCATGCCTACCAGTCAAGACAGAGACATTACTATCCACATAATCATCATCAAATAGCTTTTCTTTTTTTTTTCAGATTATTATTAGCTTTTTTTTTTTTTTTCACATCAACTGAGTTTAAATAAAATCTTTGGGGCCTTAACCAAGAACACTAACTACACAAATATCAGAGGGAGATCCTGACAGTGGTAAGATGAGAACATCTAGGTTACATCCACTATGTGGCTATTAAATAAGTAAACAAAGGTGGGGAAAATCACCAATGGTAAACATTAAAGTATTCTGCACAGGATGCTTTTTCTTATAAACTCCATTCATATTTTAAAGTCTAGGTTTACTTATTTTAAGCCCCAAGGTTAAAAATGACAATATGATGTGTGTAAGTGTTTGGAATTTAGACAGCTACTTTCCACTGTATGTGGATAGTAACATTTTAGGCACAATGTGGAAACAAGCATTGAGCATAAGAATAAGCATATCCTACAACCACTTGTATTTAATACAGGAATGCACTCCATGGAAAAAACTGTCAGTATAACAAAAATTTAGTGTTTTCACAAGTTACCTACAAATCGTGGCTCTTGGCCTTGATGTTTTAAACATTACTCGAAAAGAATTCTTTTAAGCCATGAATGACCATGACCTCAGCATCAAGGGAGAGAGGATGACAATAGAAATTACTTAATTCCATCTGTCTCTATGGCAAGCCCAAGTACTACACAGCCAACTAAAAAACAAAGAAACAAAACTACGGCACAGAAGTGATTGGGACATGTGCTTCTACATCATATCACCCAGGCTTCTGTGTCTAGTCACCAACTCCACCATTCACAGATTTAACATTTTTCTTAGACTTTATTTTAGCCTCATTGTAAGAATATAAGGGAAATCATAGAGTTGATGTACTAAACTTTTTGAATTTGACACTAAAGTACATTAAGAGAATTATCTTCAATCACCCACTTGACTACCTTTTGTTGAATAGGTACTCTGTGCCAGTCATTATAAAAAAATCTTTATTTTAAGAAAAAAAAAGTTAAGAAAAAAATTTAGTTAACAAAAAATTTAACAAGTTTCATTTAGCAAAATACACCCAAAAGGAAAGCATAGTACAAAGAAAGTTTAAGTCAAGACCTCACCAATACCTACGTATTAGTACTGTGCCTCAATTCTCAAAACTAAATTTTAAAAAGTTTAAACTTAACCTAAAAGATCTTAAGTGAAAATATAAACTAGAATGAACAAACATGAGAAATGTTTCTCTTTGAATTGGGGATCTAGTGCCTTTGAATATTTTTTTAATTTCTTTTTCTTGGGGGAGAGGTTTTTGCTACAGGGTGCGTGCACTCGCCAGAGAGACAGAAAGTAAGAACTCACCCCCCAGGGGGGATGGTCATGCCATAATCCCTTCTCCTCCATTCCCCTCTTGGGATCTTGGGCATGCACGCACACATGCCTGGCGTGAGTTTAAGTCACCAGGTCTGGGACTCGAACCACGGTCGACTACATGGGAGTTCAGCGACATAGCCATTACAGTAACTGCTGGACCTCCTTTGAGTTTTTCAAAAGAGCCCATTTCCCCAAGGTATTCACTGGGATGTTGTGTAAAAGACCCACATTTAACGTACTTGAACTACTTTAACTCAGAGAACATCACTCAGAATGTACTACCAAAATGTTAATTAAGAAAAGCCAAAAATAGTTTACTCAGTATCACATGCTAGAAGAAAACTTTCCATGAGAAAACACTGAAGAGGTAATCTTTAAATCCAGATTTCACAAACTCATGATGCAAAAATGAGTCCCAGAGATTCTTCTAGAGTTATAATTGCTTGTCACTGCTTGTTGGCTGCTTCTGAGAATTTGATTCAAACAACTCACACGTTCCTACAAAACTAGTTGTATCTAGTCATGCTGTTCTGACTGTTGTTACTAGCCCTGTAACAGCCACTCACTGACTGGCTCTCCAGGCCTCTATAAATGGCCTGGGCTGGTGACACCCCCATGCCTTGCAGCACCTGACTGCTATATGCCCTATTGCTGTCTCCCGTGGTAGAATTTAAGAATAACTCTATGTATCTGTGCTGCATATTGACCCTCTCTTTAGACATGACTGCCACAGCTTCTTTATGGTTGGCAAACTCAACATCTGCTTTGCCCATCACTCTTCCATCAGGGCCTATCTCAATATGGACCCTTACAGGTTTAAATGGAGAAAAGTTGTAAATGTTGTTCTCGGTGGCCTTGTATGGCAGCCCCTTCATGTGGACACACAGTGCCTGGTGGTGCTCTGCACTCTGAACTCACTGTCTCCATATCTGTGGTCATACATTCCGGAAAGACTGTAACTGAGGTCTCTTCCAAACATGTCTTTTCCAAACAGTGAAACTGTAGCACCACTGATGCCACTGTACTCCTTGTAACCCTGATAGCCTGTACCTTAGGCTCCAGGCCTCATCCTATCCAGGCCTGCTTGCTTCACGATGGCAATATATCTTCTAGTAGTGCCAGACAGGTCATAGGGCCCTGACCGCTGCATGGACATGAACTTCAGAGGGGGGTCTGAATAGGACCTGGCTTTTTCCTGACTGCCTCTTGAATACTTCAATATACCTGTGTCCTATTCTCTCTTTGTGCTTCCCTAGGGCCGTCTCTGTTAACTCCTGGGAGGCAAACCACACAAAAGCTTCCCCTGTAATCTTGTCTTCAGGGTCCACAGGCAATGTGATCCTGTTTGTCATGATTTCTAACCCTGAGAAGAACTGAATAATTTCTTCCTTTGTTCATCCAAATGGGAGTCCTTGAAGGCACATGAAGCCTTCATTGGCGCTGTCGGTGCTGTTTGGACCACCGTGCTTCAACATCCAAACCATTTTGGTTCTGTAGGACTTGAACACCTCAGTGTACCAGTGAATCATCTTCTGATTCAAGCTCAACAAAAGCCTCGCCACTCTGTCTGCCTTCTCTAGTGTAGATGAAATGGGCACCTGCAGCCCCATCATGAATTGTGCAGGTGGAGAGGAAGTTCTGCACATCCTCAATAGAGCAGGACCAAGGCAGGTCACAGAGTTGGACCACAAAGCCTTCACCTCCTTCAAGGCCCAGCATCATGGAAACTTGACAGGGCAGATGTCAGAAAAGCCTGCATGTGGCTTTTTGTGGCTTAAAGAACAATAGAATGTCTTCAGTGGGAGACAATTCTGTTAAGTAATGAATTATCCACTGAGAGAAGTAGAGCTGATTTCTATTTACATCAAGCACAGTTGTAAACCGAAGGACCCAAATTCCACCTGAAGCTTACAAATGCAGAGGCCTCCAGGGAAAGTGCAGATGCATCTGGTTCTCAAACTTCGAGTCTCCACACTCTCACTCACACTTGCTGCATCTCTGTCGTGCCCTTGGAGCACCTAGAGGAGGGTGGTATGCAGGGGTCTTGGCAGTTATAGCTGAGGCAGTTCTTATTATATATTCTCATTATTATTATTTTTTAAACATTCAATCACTGTATATCATTTTACTGGTAAAGAGAATTTATTCAACATGAAATATTTCGCAGATCAGTCTAGTAAACCATTTCTGTGTCCCACAAATGCCATGCTTCTCTATTTGTTTTCATGCTATCCTTCTCTTTACTTTTCCCTACTGTCACCATTCCAAACCATCTTCAGCATCCATAACTATTTTCACTGCTTTTATGCCCTCCAATATTTCAGTCTCTACATAGAGTGTGGGTAGTTGGTATATATTAAGTGGATACATATAATATCTTTCTTTTATAGCCTGGCTTGATTCACTCAGCAATAAATCTTCCATATTCGACCCCTTTATCAAATGCCAGGGTCTTGCCATTTTTTATGGCTGAATAGTATTCCATAGAGTATATGTGCCACACTTTTTCCATCCATTCACCTGTGTAGACACTTGGTTTGGTTCCATGTCTTAGCAATCATGAATAATGCTGCAATAAACATTGATGTGCTAGAGCTTTTCTGACTGAGCATTCTCATCCTTTGGGTAGATACCCAGAAGTAGAATTGCTAGAGTAAATGGTGGTTCTATTTTTAGATTTTTGAGAAACCTCCATATTATTTTCCACAGTGGCTGAACCGGTTTATATTCCCACCAGCAGTATAAGAGAGTTCCCTGTCACCACAACCCCACCAACACATCACTTTTTGTATTTTTAATTTTTGTCATTCTGACAGGAGTTAGGTGGTATCTCATTGTGGTTTTAATTTGCACCTCCCTTATGGTGAGGGATATTGAGCATTTCCTTATATGCTTTTGGTTGTTCATATGTCTTCCTTAGAGAGTTTTTTATTCAGCTCATTTTCACATCTTTTAATTGGGTTAATATATATATTTTTTAAGGTAAGCCACTTGAGTTCTCTGTGTATTCTGGTTATCAGACCCTTATCTCAGGCATATTTTGCAAAAATACTCTCCCATTCTGAGAGTTGTTGATTCACACTAATTACTGTGTCCTTAACTGAGCAGAAACTTCTTAATCTAATATATTCTCACTTGTCTATTTTAGAGACTATCACCTGTGCTTTTGGACTCTTATTTAAGAAGTCTTTGCTATCCCAATGTCTTCCAGAATTTTCCCAGTGTTTTCCACCAGTATTTTTATATTTTGAGGTCTTAGGTTTAGATCTTTGATCCATTTTGAGTTAATTTTTGTTAATAGTGAAAGATGGGAATTCGGTTTCATCTTTCTGTTGGTGGATACCCAGTTTTTCCAGCTCCATTTGTTAAAGAGGTTTTCCTTTTTCCAAGGGATTGACTGGTATCCTTTGTCAAAAATCAGTTGGCTGTAAGCTTTGGAGTTTATTTGTGGGGTCTCTATTCTATTCCATTTGTCCACTTGTCTTAATATAATGCTGGAAGTCTTAGCCAATGCAGTCAGAAAAAACTTTTTGTTTTTTGCCAATGCCATGCTGTTTTGATGATCATAGCTTTATATTTTAGAACCAGGGAGTGAAATGCCATTCATTCCACTGTTCTTGCACAGGATTGCTTTGGAAATGCAAGGTCTTTTATGATTTCAGACAAATTCTGTGATCTTTTCTAGACCAATAAAGAATTTCTCTGTTGGAATTGCATTAAATATGTTGATTAATTTGGGTAGAATTGTCATTTTCATTATATTAATTCTTCCAATCCAGGAACATGGGATGTCTTTCTACATTTTTGTGTTCTTTTCAATGATCTTTTTAAAATTTTTTATAGTTTTCTTTGTAATGGCCTTTGACTTTCTTAGGTTTATCCCTATGTATCTTGCACATTTTGTGGCTGTGGTAAAATGGATTCCTTTCTTTAGCTCTACTTTGTTCAACGTGTTCATATAGAAATGCAACAGGTTTTTGGGTGTTGATTTTGTATCCTGCCATTTTACTGCATTGATTTATTACTGCAAGAGGTTTTTTCTTGGAAACCTTTGGGTTTTCTAAGTATACCATTATGTCACCTGCAAATAAAGATATTTTCACCTCTTTGCCTATTTGAATGCCTTTTACATTATTCTTTTTTCTAACGGCTTTGGCTAAGACTTCCAGCATTATATTAAAAAGCAGTGGAGAAACTGAGCAGCCTTGCCTAGTACCGGTTTTTAGTGGAAAAGCTTTTAGCTTTTCCCCATTCAGTATGTTAGCTATAGGTTTTTCATATATGGCTTTTATTGTGTTGATAAATGACCCTTCCATACCAATCTTGAAAGGATGTTGTATTTTATCAAATGCTTTTTCTGCATCAGTTTAAATGATCATATGGTTTTTATCTTTTTTATGTTAATATGGTGTATTATATTTATGGTCTTGCATATGTTAAACCACCCTTGCATCCCTGGAATAAAGCCTACCTGGTTGTGATGAAACATCTTTTTTATATGTTGTTGGATACAATTTGCAAGTATCTTGTTGAGAATTTTTGCATCTATATTCATTAGAGATATTGGTCTTTAGTTTCCTTTTTTTCATGTTTTTATCTGTTTGGGGAATGAGGATGATAGATGCTTCATAAAATGAATTTGGGAGGTTTCCGTCCTTTTGGATCTTTAGAAATCATTTGAGTAGAATGGGGTTAACTCTCCCTTAAAAGTTTTGTAGAATTCATAATGATCTGGGTTTTCTTAGTTGGGAAGTTACTTATTGATTCAAGCTCAAGTCTTGGTATGGATCTATTCAGGTTTTCTATGTCCCCCTGCCATCTTGGTGAAGTATGTGCATCCTGGAATTTGTCCATCTCCTCCATGTTCTGTTGTTTGTTGGCATACAGTCACTCATCGTATCCTCTAGTGATGTTTTGTATTTCTATTGTGTCTGTTGTAATGTTGCCTATTTCATTATGTATTTGATTTATCTAGTTTCTTTTTTTCTTCTCTGTTATTAGTCTAGCTAATGGTGCATCGATCTTGTTAGTCTTTTTAAAGAACCAGCTTTTGCTTTCATTTATTTTCTGTGTAGCTTGTTTATTTTCTATTTCATTTATTTCTACTTGAATCTTTATGATTTCTTTTTGCCTTGGCAATTTTTTTTATGAAATACTAATTTTGTTTTAATTGGATATATGCCTAACAGTAGGATCACTGGATCATGTGGTAATTATATTTTAAACGTTTTGAGGAACCACCATACTGTTTCCTATAATGTCTGTATATGCCCACTAGTTGTGTGAAAGAGCTCCCCTTTCTCCATATCCTCATCAGATTTACTATTTTTTCTCTTTGATAAAAACCATTCTCTCTGTAGTAAGATGATATGGTTTTGACTTGCATTTTCCTAATCATTCATAATTAGTGATTTCATTAATGATGTTGGGTATGGTTTTTTTTTTTTTTTTTTTTTTACATAAATTAACCCATTTATTGTAGGCTAGTGAGATTCCAAATGTCTATGAAGGATGTTTGTTGGCCATTTACATGTCTTTCGAGAAATGTTTGTTTAAGTCATTTGCCCATTTTTAAATTAAATTATTTGGTTATTTTGCTGCTGAGTCATTTGAATTCTTTATATATTCTCAATACAGAAGTTCTATTTTTCCATGAAGTAATCCCCATAGAAGACAAGTGACAGGTACTCTGTCTGTCCAAATTTGGAGCCACTACTCTGTTCCAAGTGATTGTTGTCACAGGAAATAAGACAGTGTGAGGTAGTCTTCTAATTTTCCAAGAAAGCCTGGAAATTTTAAAATTTGAATTTTAAAGGTAGGTATTTAATTAAAATCCTCTTCAGAGTAAGTAAAATATAGAGGCTTAAACCTTTGGGTTGCCAGCCAAGACCCTTAGATATAGAGTAGTTCACTCAGGAAGACATTGTTAAAGGTTTTTCATCTGGGATGCTTAATGGTCTGGATCATGTTCTAAAAAACACTCTTAAAAATGCATTTGAGAAGGGCCAGCATATGGCATAGTGGTTAAGTCACTGGACTTCTATATGGTTGACCATGGTTCAAGCTCCATACCTGTATTTTGAAACTCATGCTGGGCTCATCTGTGTGTGTGCCCTGGATCCCAAGAGGAGAATAGAGAAGGGATTGAGGTATGACTATCCTCCTTGGGGGGTAATTTCTCACTTTTCCTCTCATCATCTCTGTCTCTCTCTTCCTAGAGAGTACATGCACCCAAAGGCAAAAAAAAGTAAAAACAAAACAAAATACTCTCTAAAATAAAAAAAAAAAAGAAAGAAAATGCTTTGGAGTGTTGCAAGGGAGGCCAATAAGAAAACATTTTACTGTTGTAGACAAGAGATTATGCTACTTGGACTAGAATGTTTACTGTTCAGATGGACATAACTGGGCAATTTATGGAAATTTTAAGAAGTAGGCCTAACTTCTATTGTAAGCCTAGGTTGGAGTAAAGGGAGATGATTGATCAAAATTCTCCTATGCTACTTCAATGAACTAAGGAGAGAAATACAGTGTATGCTGAGATAGAATATCCTGGAAGGGGAGAAGGAGAAAATTTCAGTGAGATATAAGGAAGAACTAAGTATGTGATACTATTATTTCTATTTTATAGGTAAGAAAACTAAGACCTTTAATGCTTAAACGACTTGCTCAAAAGTTCCACAGCAAACATTTTGCAAAACTAGAAATCAGATCTAGGATTTCTGGGTCTTAATTCAGAATTACTCTAGTTATCTCATGATCTCATGATCCCTTGTGTGTGTGTGTGTGTGTGTGTGTGTGTGTGTGTGTGTGTGTTCTATAGGTTGGGTGTGCTTGCCAGAAAGACAGAGCAACAGAAAGCGAGAAATCACCCCTGAGTGGAGATGGCCAATGGCCAACACATGGTGTTGGCCACCAGGTCAGGACTAGAACTGTGGTTGACTATGTGGGAGTCCAGTGACATAACCATTGTGCTATCTGCTGGCCCCATGTTCATTGTTTCAACCTGAAGTAGATGTCAATAGGAAGAGCTTATGGATTTATTTTAGGTCTAGGACCTGTAGATAGGCTGGTACCCTATTGAGCATTATAATAATGCAGTTCTGATAGGCTCTAACCTGGGGGAAGGCTAATAAATAACAAGTACCTACCCTCAGCTAAGGATCTGGAAGAAAATAGTACTGATTGGCTGAATAATTGCAGGTTTGTAAACCTACTATTATGCTATAAAGAAAGACAGGAAAAAGAGTGAGGAAGGTAATAAAACAACTGCACAGGATATTAAACTTAGAACAAGATAACTGCAAGTCATGTTTTGATTTATCTGTTCTAATTAATGTCTAAGAAATCTGTAAGATTAATACTGAGTTTCATCAATACTGTATGGCTTATATATTTATAAATTATAACCAGAGAATTGCTCCCATGAAAGATATGGGGACTGAGGGATCCAGCAGTTAGCGTAATGGCTATGCAGTTGGACTCTCATGTAGTCGACTGTGATTTGCATCCCGGACCCGGTGGCTTAAAACTCACGCTGGGCACGTGTGCGTGCGTGGCCAAGATCCTGAGAGGAGAATGGAGGAGAAGGAATTGTGGCGTGACCACCCCCCCGGGGGGTGATTTCTCGCTTTCTGTCTCTATGTCTCTCTCTGTCTGGCGAGCGCACGTGCCCTATAGTGAAAAAAAAACCTCTCCAGAAAAAAAAAAAAAAGATGTAGCAACTGAGAGAAACAATGATGTGCTGCCTTAGAGAGAGATTTACAAAGCAGTGAAGTATAATAGTGGGAGGGGGGATGAGTAGGACCAAAGCCTACAAACACCTGCTATCTGAAAACTTGCAGCCAGCTTAGTTCTCTGAAATGAGTGCCTCAGACTTCAAAGTGGCTCTCTCTGACCCACAGAAATGCTACAGAACTAGATAAAAGATGAATATAAGGGCACATTTGAGTCTTTATTGGAAATACCTATTCAATAAAGAAGAAGGAGAGTTCTTCAGTGGTGAAGATAAAGGTAGACAATACTCTGCTCAGAAAAATAACCTTGGTTAGCCATTTGAGGATGAAACCATAAAATCATGGATTGTTTGTTGTCCAGAAATCAAGAGAAATATCTGTATTATTTTACTTAGAGGATAAATACAAATGTGTGCCTGCAGCCTTGTGAAGATGAGAGGGAGAGGGACATGTGGGACAGAGGGATAGGGAGGAGGGAAGAGATCTGGTGCTGTAAATAAAATACTCTTAAAGGGGAAGAAGATCTAATATTTAATTTTACATTATTATTATCATGATCACATAAACCAACTCTCACTGTGCCGTTCCTTAATTTTCAGTAAAATCTGCTATACAGTTGTATTTATTTTCTAAGGCTATTATAATAAAGTTACTCAAAATGGTGTCTGAAATAGCAGAAATTTATTACTTAGCAGTTCTGGAGGCAAGAAGCCTGAAATTGCGATGTCAGCAGTCTTGGTTCCTTTAGGAAGCTCCAAGGTGGAATCCATTCCATACCTTTCTTCCAGCTTTTAGTATCCTTAGGGATTCTCTAGCTTGTAGGCAGTGATCTATGTCTTCGTATGTCTTCCCTCTATGTAAGGATGTCTCTGTGTCCACATTTATCCTTTTCATAAGAATATAGTCATGTTAGATTAGGGCCCAATTTAAAACCTCATCTTAACTTAATCTTCTTGTGAAATCCCTATTTTGCCATATTCACAGATATTGGAAGGTTAGGATGAGTAGACACAATTCAACCCATACCATAAGAAAAATATGTTTTGAATCTTCATTTTCTTTCTTCGGGGTTTATTGGAATAAGATGAGAAAATTGTGGAATCAGGTAAAGGAGATGCATTCTGCACCAGAGTTAATCCACTGAGCAATAAGAATAGCCCTTGAGAGATGATGGCATAATAAAAAAGAAAAAGACAATAAGCAAGCTCAACTCATATTATGTAAACTGTATCTCAGAACAAGAGATTAATTTCAAGCTTGCTATCCTCCCCTCCCAACTTTATTACTAGAAAGAATAATTGAATTTGAGTATATTTTGTAAGGTAAGGTACATCAAAGAACATTTGGGTAGGGTACATCAAAGACATTTTTGCAATGGCTGCCAAAGGGTTTCATGGTACAGGGGAAGACAAATTAGTTAATCATAGCTATACTTGCCCCTGAATACTTTCCCAAAGTCAGAGGAAATTTATGAAACAATACTTGCGAGAATGATTAAAGTCTCAGTGCCTCTTTTTCTCTCTGTTTCTGTTTTGCTTTATAATTTAGACAAAAGTCAGTCACGTAAAGTACTTTGCAAACATTTTGGCCCGAGTAATCCTCTAGATATGAAAGAGTATGGGGAAACCATCTCTGTATCCATACATACTTTGAATTAGTGTTTCCTAGAAGGACTTAGGAGGTCCATGGTAAATGTGCTTGCCATTGATAAAATCATTGAGACAGAATGTTCAGGTGACTAGGTTCATCTTGGAAGGCATGTGATTAGCAAACATAAGTTGGGAGATGCTATAGGCATTGTGAAAAAGGGACTATTCTCAGGCACTAGAGAGAAAGATTGTGAGTTGTGACTAGCTACTATACCAGAGAGATGCTGCTGTGCTACAAGATCTATCAGGCAGGGAAAGGAAGACATCTGATGAAAATATCTATGGAGTTTCAGCATATATATAATCCATTTGCAACCTTAGAATGTCAGATATGTCCCTCAATGACTGTTGGGCTAACATTGCTTGAAGTCAGAGTCAATAATAAATCTTTTTTTTTTTTTTTTGAGAAGATTTGCTACAGGGCACGTGCATTTGCCAGAAAGACAGAGAGACAGAAAACAAGAAATCACCCCCCAGGGTGGATGGCAACGCTGCAGTTCATTCTCCTTCATTATCCTCTCAGGATTGGGATCTTGGGCACACATGTTCATGCATGAGTTTAAGCCACCAGATCTGGGACTCGAACTGCGGTCAACTACATGGGAGTCCAGTGCAACATAGCCATTACACCAACTGCTGGTCCCAAAGACAGACTCTTCTTAGTTTCTGTGGAAGGAAGGCTTCTAGTAATATGTGCAGTACTCTCTTCATGTGCACTTATTATTTTTTAGATCATGAATCAATTCATTGAAGACTTTGAATACATTTGAAAAGTAGAGAGAGTCATCCAATGGATTATTGAAGTTAGTGATTACAATTATTTACAGGGTAATTACAGGGTTACAATTATTTACAGGGTAATCTACAAGAACTATAACTGCTTTGAGGATCTGGAGAATTTCTCAAATATCCTGGTTAGCAATGTAATTTTAGACAAAGGAGAGAAAGTGATGATGTTGTCTACTTTGAGGGAATAGCATAGAACTAAACATTAATACTAGAAGTGCCAGCTCATATCGGTGAAGAAGAGATTGATATTGGTATGATTTAACCACTCAAGGTAAAATAGTCTACTCCCAATGAGTAGAGATGAACATGCTTTTAGGAAGGAGGTAGGCTTCAGAACATTCTTAGTGACTACACTCATTACTTGCTGTCTGTATTTGGGTCTGTGGATTGCATGCTAGTAATAGCTGACAATATTGTTTCACAGGCAGTTAGGAGTGAACCCAGTCATAGAAGAAAGTATTGCTAGCATTCAAATGGGGAGTACCTATGGGGAAAAATCCTGAGATTCTGATGAAAGAAAATAAACTTTTCTCTGATTGTGCGTATTGATAATGGGTATTTATTTATTTATTTATTTATTTATTTATTTATTTATTTATTTTTGTCTTTGGGCACATGAATACATGCACTTGCCAGAGAAAAAAAGAGAGACAGATAGAGGGAAGGTGAGAAATCACCCTGAGGGAGATGGCCACAGTGCAATCACTTCTCCATTCTCCTTTTGGAAGAATGTGCGTCTATGTCTGGGACTTGAACCATGGTCAGCTATGTGAAAGTCCAGTGCCTTAACCACCACATCACCTGCTGGCCTAATAATGGATATTCCTTAAGACATTTTGTTCATGCTGAGAATATGGCTTGAATCAGTGGAAACCGAGGCTGGAGAAGGATGAGAATATGGAAGCAGACCGCAGATTTGAGTTTCATTTCCGTGACAGTGAATAAACTTAATTTCTAGAGCTTCCCATTCTTTTTTCTGGAGATAAATACCCTAGAGGAGTTGAAGTGGATGGGCCACCCTCATTGTAACAGTTCTTCCTAGAGTTTGGAGGTTAAGGTTTCAGGAATAGGAACTAAATCCAGTGGAGATAAGAGATGTTGGAAGAAAAATGTGAGATTCACTTCACTCTTCTTGACAAACTAAAGGTATAGAACCTTTCCATGGGATGAATGGAAGAGACCCAGTATGAAAGTTGTCACCCTAGAATGGAAGATGAGTAATTGCAGAGCTGGTAAGAAGTGACTCTAGAATTCTGTAAAAAAATAGGCTGGTCAGAGAAGGAAAGTGGGGCAGCCAGCATCTGAATGAGCAGCAGAATTACCCATACTTCCTTGCATTACATACTGAATGGTCTAAAGACATCTGTATAGGCTCAGAGGAAACCCATACTCCTTAGAGATATTGGGAAATGTAGAGTGCTAATACCATAAAAAATGGTGTTTGAGCCAATTTATTTAAGATGGAAAAGGAAGGATATTTTGATTGAGAATTGGATTATTTAAGTGTGGGCAATCCACTTGGTTGTCATGTTTTAGTTTATACCCAAACTGAAGGGAAGTCAGACAGGAAAGCATAATATCAGGGAGAGGGAACCAATATCTGACAGTATGTTGCTATCAGGATGCTGGATTTTAGTTTGAAATATGGTGCACCCTGTTCTCCTGGAGAACAGTGTGCTACAGTGAGAAGATCTCAGGCTTTGAATGCTCAAACACACATGTATTTACATCCTGCCTCTGTGTCCTATTCTGGTATCTGAGTTTCATTTTCCTCATCTGTAAAATATGTATAAGATTGTTCTCAGAACCAGCAGTTAGCATAATGGCTATGTTGCTGGACTCCCATGTAGTTGACTATGGTTCAAGTCCCAGACCCAGTGGCTTAAACTCACACCAGGTGTGTGTGCGTGCATGCCCAAGATCCCAATAGGAGAATGGAGGGGAAGGGATTGTGGCGTGACCATCCCCCCTAGGGGGGGTGATTTCTTGCTTTCTGTCTCTTTCTCTCTGTCTCTCTGGCGAGCACATGTGCCCTATAACAAAAAACTCTCAAAAAAAAGGGGGGGGGATGATCAAGAATACATGTAAAGCTATGGTGGATGCTTAGCTCTTATTATTATCTTTCCACTGTATCTAGCAGGGTACTCTGCATACAATAAGAGTTTTATATAATTTTGCAATAATGCATATTTCAACCTCAAGGAAGACATTTTCGCTTTTAAGCAGGTACTTTGACTTGTCCCTGAGTTATAATGGCATTACAGTCCTCTGGGTTCTGAATTTCCTCCTATCTCCACTTATGGCAGTACAGTTTAGGGACTGAGAGTGTAGACTTTGACATTCACTTGCTTGAATTTGATTCTTGGCTCTACCATTTACAATCTGTATGGCTTGTGCTGATTTCTTTGTTTTATTTTGCATATCTATAAAACGGATATTATAACAATCCTGACTCCTTAGGGAGAGGATCAAATAGATATATATGGGAAACACTTAGAAGAGTAGTAAATACTCAATAAATGTAAGTTACTATTGTTATAAATTTTCTTCAAACACTATAGTCAGTCAAGAGATACAATTTCTCTAGAGGAGTGCTGAAGAGGGGATGAACATGTGCATCCCCTCCCACACTATGCTTAAAAAGGTACTAGATGGATCTGAAACTCCCTCCCACTTATAATGCTGTAGAGTATACTGATTATTGGAACTGCTCAGGGTCTTATTGTGGCCAAACCATATTGGTTCATGGTAAACCATTGTGCTTCTATAATTGTTCATGTGTGAAGAGCATCTTATAAGTCAAGGCCAGCCTATGTGTCCTGTTGTTCCCCATCATATAGTACAGGGCTATGTTCAAAGAATGATCATTCATTCATTTATTAACTTATTTAACAAGTTTTTATTGTGCACTGACCTTGATAGGCTGCAAGTATGTGGTGGACCAGCCTAAGAAGCCATATTATGGAAGGATAGGGACTGGTAGGAGGGGACAAGGTCTCATTGATGCCCTTCTTCATACATTAACAGTGAATAGAATGAAGATGATTATGGAAATGCAGTATCCTGAACAAACAGCATACAGACTGAGAAGAGAATTTTGGGTAGCTGAGTTTCTGCCTGGTTGAGGATCAGGGCTGGGTCATTCGTAATGTTTCCTGAGGCTTGCCTCCTTTTCACACAGACCACTTAGTCTTCTGTTTCATTAAAGATAGGATATAAGCCAAGAGGGGAAGCGAGGTTTAAGTATAGCTCAGAATAGAAAGCAAGATCTATACTTGGCTGAAGGCCACTTTCACTGTTCCTCCTCTGGGTGCTACTCTCACTGGCTGGGCTTCCTGCCTGCCAGGATGGCCTCAAGGTTACTGTTCTTTCATCACTGGTTCACTCTGTAAATGTGCAATAGAAGGACTAAGTGCATGCTCTCTTTCCATCCAGGTACCTACATTGTGGTGTTCTCTAAGTTGGTGCTTTTGATGCTCTCCTGGTTTCTTTTCTTCTTTTTAAAATATTTGTTTTGAGACGTATATTTCCTAAGAAAAGGAAACAAGTCAACCTTTAATTCCACACCTGTATGTAGAATTTTCTAACTCAGTGATGAATGAAACACTCTCACAGTCACTATTTTATTTGTCCTTATGACAACCTGTAAGGTTGTTAGGAATTCGCACCTAGTACCCATGGAGTGCTGCTGTGTCCTAGCACTGCTGCTGTGTGCTATCACTGTGCTGCATACCACCCACAGCATTGAACTCAGATGTGAAGACACAAGGAGTGGAAGAGTCATGAGTTGAAATCACATTTTTGCTTTCTACTCCAGTTTTCTTGCCACCACTTCAAGTGCTTATTAGAAAACTGTTAGAGAAAGAAGAGAGGTGTGGAGAGTTAACTTTCATTGTGACCATTGATATGGGTTCAGTAAGAACACAGGACCCCAAAAAGGGTTAGTCAGTCTTATAAAGCAATCCTGCTACCTCCCTACTTCAATACATTCCTTTCAAACTCCTTATTTATCATTACAGGACAAATGTCAGAATATCTTTTAATTTGTCTGCCTAAGGATCATCTGTCATCTTGTGTTTCTCAATTTAACCTCCTTCACTACCTCCTGATATTGATTCAAAAGAGGGAGAGAGTACATATTGATTTCCTCTTCTCTACCTTCTATATAAACAATAACATTCTCTCTATGGGCCTATTATCATCTGCACTTAAACTTATATAAATCTCTCCCACCTTAAACATTTCTTAATCTAAATACCATCTGCCATTTCAGTTATGACAAAATCCCTTTCCGTCTATTTATAGTCAAGTTTTGATAGGAACTGTACTTACTTCCTCAGTGACTGACTTCTTCACTCTGTAATCTTGGAATTGATGCCCAATATTTGAGCTCAAGTGGCTCTTCTGAGGTCTCCATTGACATTCTTGTGCTGGTGAATCTAGTTGGTGCTTTCTAATCTTCATGTTATCTCTCTGTAACATCTGCTGTGGACTATGCTTTTCTTTGACACATCTCTGCAGATTAGATTTTTAGATCATCATAGAGTACTTCATATGTGCTTAATGGATGAAAAGATAGTTATTGAACATTGACTATGTGCCAAGTGCTATTCTTAGAACCATGCATTTGACCATATTTCAGTTTTTGGCAATGATGTGAGTGTACACATGGGTATACTATTCTTTTCTTTTAAACAAAAAGAACTCTCAAATGGGCAATATGATAAAGCCAAGATTTTCTTTTGATTGTTTGTGCTTATAGAAATTGAATATGTGTGTTGACAGTGGGTAACTTCATGACTCTTACTATGAGAACGGCATAGCTTACTTGATGACCTAGTAGAAGACTCCTTAGTCACACCCTTTACATGAATCTCTAGGTTTTCAGCTTTAATATTCATCAGCCTACTAAAATGACTTCAGGTTGGAATTAGAATTCTTACATGTGATTCCAGATTATCAGAAGAATATTTAGATCAGAAAATAACTTGAAAATTTGGAGGATCAAATTTTCCTATTAGCTGAGGGAAATTGGATATTTAGGAAAATTACCTATTCATAATAAAACATATAGTTGTAAACTCCATATATTGCAAATCAAAAAGTATTCCATAAAACTTGCACCATGCTGACAATTGAAGAATTTTGAATAATAGATTTTAGGTAGTGTCTAGTTCATCCTTTTCATCTTTGAAATGAAAAAATTGAAATGCAGACTGATAAGTAACTTGTCTGCAGCCAGACAGAACATGAGCAGCTGAGTTAAGCCTCAAAGTTCAGTTTTCTTTGTGAAAAGAGACTGGCACTCTAGGTAGGGCCAGTTGTGCTTCTGAAGTGTTAATGAGTTTGAACAGGTTTGTTTATATGATAGCATTTTAATAAGCAGGCATATGTATGTATGCATGTATGTATGTGTATGTATGCAAACTATGTGCATATAATGAGAAAAATAAAGAGAATTACATTTTCCTGAATATCCATTAAAATAAGGCATAGATTATTTCAAACATAGAAAGCAACTGCCCTGTAGAGTCTAGATGACTGGCTGCCAAGGACTGCCTTTGGGCCCCCTTTTTGGAAACTTCCATTTCTGTAGACAGATAAATAATAGATTGTTTTTAGATTTTAGAAAAGCTCCATTTAGTTCCTGCTTTAGTGCCAGAGTATTTTGGCTTTGGTGGCAAGCATATTTTAGTAACCTTTCCTTCTTGCTGTTGCTCATATTCCTGTTACTTCATGCCCACCACTTTTGTTCATTCCCTATATTCCCTGCATTAGCAGGAGTTGGTGAAGGATTAGGCCTGGGCTTTCTTTGCCTTTGAAGCATGTTAATTGACTCTTTTCAAGACGTCAGGTTTAGGGCCCTATGGACATTTCACCTTCCTCCTTTTACACAGGAAGGTAGTGGCCTGGAGCATCTTTGAGTCTTCCCATCTGAGCTGCTCTAGCTTATGAGAATGGGCCTGGCCTGAAAGGACACTGCAGTCAGACTACATCTTTGCTTTTAGTCCTCCTTCACTCCCCACACAAATAAGAGATTCAAGTTACCTAAAAAGTAGACAAATTTCCCCATAAAGCAGTCAATGTGCTTGGCCAAAATACATTTATTCTCTCACTTAAATTTAATCACAAATATAGATACTTCTCATCTTCACAAAAAACCTTCTTGAAAGATTTTCTTCAAACCAAAGAGAATCTGTGATTGCAAACTTTGCCAGATTAAGGCAGGACAGGAAGAACAGGGCATTATCTTCTCTCTATCATTGTATGTCCTTAAAAAAAATTACTGGGCAGTCAGATAGCATTTATTAGACATAATTAAAAATTCTGCACAAATTACTCTCATTATTTCATAATCATGTGTTTTAAAATTTATGTTCATCTGGTGTCTGTGGGGGAAGAAAGTGTATGTACTTCATTTGTGTATGATAACATTTCACTTACAGGTTGAAACCATAGCCCTATGGTTAAGGGAGATGGATCCCACATGGACAACTGTGGTTTGAATCTTCATTCTGGCAGCTTGAAAAACATGCCAGACTTGTGTGACTGTGTATCCCAAATCCTGACAGGATGGAAAAATGGAGGAGAAGGTATTGTGGCATAGCCACACCCCTTTTTGGGTGGGTGCTTTCTCCCTCTCTCCTCTCTGTCTCTCTCTGGTGAGCACACATACCATCTACCAAGTGAAAAAATAAAAGAACTTCAGTTAAGTAGCAGGATTCTGGTAACTAGAAACATTTCCTTAGTCTCATCTTTTGGAAGGAATGAAGAATGAAAAGGAAAATAGATTGAATAAAGGAAATCATGAATTAAATAATAAAGAAGTATCCAAAGCCTTCAGACACATAACTAAAACTTAATCTGCATTTAGCCTAATCTTTTATTCAGTGATGAGCACAGTGAGCACCTCGTGGTCTGGGATGGCCCTCACTTAGAAAATAAATCCTACACTGTTTTGGTTCTCCACCTGGCCATACAAAGGTAGCTTGTAAAGATATTTGCATTCAAGTTATTGTTATTACTTTTTTGTAGTAGGGCTGAAAAAAAGAAGTATGATATGGCAAAGAGTATAGGTTTGAGATTCTAAGGTCTAGGTTCACATTCTGATTTTATCTTTATTCAAGGTGTTATTTGAATGAGTCAATCTTTCCAAATTTGCTTTCCTCCTATATAAATTGGTATGATAATATTATGAAAATTAAATGAGATACTATTTATGGTATCATATACTGGGTTGGACTGAGGTGTATATCACGCTGGGTAAAGTCTCTTCACAATCTAAATGATGTACAGCTATTTAATGTATGAATAATAATGAAAAATAATAATAGAATAGACACATTAAATAATAGCATCTGTTATAAGCTATCATAACCATGTGGCTTTCCTTACCAAGCCACAAATATCAGAATGCTTTATAATACTATTCCTGATTATGTTATTGAACCTGAAATTTACCACGTGCATTTGAGTTGTACGTGCACATTTGTGTGTATATACAGCAAAATTTTACTCTTGAAAAGCTCAGTTTTTTACTAGCGACATTTCATCTGGAATACAGCCAGGAATTATAAACCATGTATAAATAGCCCTTGAACAGACACAGTAGATGTGGCAAAATTCATGGACAGACTTAAGTACTTTTCTCAGATTACAACCTCTCTGTTTCTTATCCATTTGTATTAAATAACTGAGGTGGCAATTTGCTCATCTTTTATTTCCTATAGCATCACGTGCATTTTCTAGAATATTGTTTGACCTCTATGTATTTGTCAAATTGACATGAGTTGTAATTTGGGATTTGGTTTACCATAGAAGAATGAAAACACAAAGGAGAAGGAACTATGCATATCTAGAAGCAGGTACATTGATGACAATTAAAAAGTAATAAACAGCAGTTCTAATTTTAAAACTATCATTAAACTCAAATGTACAGAGTAGACACAGTTACTCAATAGTGCGTTTTAGTTCAGGGACAAATACCACAGCATATTTTATAGGGCTTGAGGGCATCAGCAACATTCAGCATTGTGTTTTTTTTTTTCTTTAATTGATTAGATTGATTTAAATCTCAGAAGGAGAATGGAGAAGGGATTGTGGCATGCCTGTCCCCCTGAGGGTGATTTCTCGCTTTCTCTTTCTCTGTCTCTCCAGAGAAAGCACACACGCTATAGAAAAATATTTATCTTAAATAAAAAACTGATTTTATTTTTTACACAAAAAGCTCAGTAAAAATTGGATAAAGTGATTTTAAGCAGTAAATCAATTTTATCAATGTAGCACAAAAGCACAAGGCAACCTGCTTTGAAATATTAGCATGATAACAAATAAAACCTTGGAGAAGGACTTTAACCATTCTTACAAAGTCTTCCTGTCATCCTAGCTCACAGAAGCTAAAAGGAAAACAAAACAAAACAAAACAAAACAAAACAAAACAAAACAAAAACAAGCAAATGCCAGGAAAAATAAATGTGAATGGGGAAGCACATGGGTCTGTATGTTGACAGTTCTGCCAAGGAGACCCAGGTTTAAGAGTGGGATTAGGTCTGACCAGGGCCTCCCCTAATGCCCTCTGGTGGCCTCTAACCACACCCCAACAGCTCACGACTGGAAATCGTGTGTTATAGATGGAGCTCATTTTTGTGGCTTGAAGTTGCCATCTACAGGTGTGATTTCTTCAGGGTGACATATCTTCAATAGCACAACCCTAGAAATAGGAAGGTGGGAAGGTGCGTACAGGACTTCTCCCCAGAATCTGCCCTACATGATCACCTATTCTCCCATCTTGTCCTCAAAATGTCACTCTAAGTGTGGTAGGTAGTTAGTTAGTCACAAGAAGGCAGTCCTAAGAGAAAAGCAAAAAGTCCATCTAGCTCCAGGTGCCAGGAGGGCGAGGCAATTTGCCATCTTCCTTCCTTGAGGCCTGAGGGAAGCAGCCAGAGATGATTCATAGATTTTTCTCTTATCAAAAAGACCTAAGCAACCAACCATGGGTTGAAAATATTTGCTGTAGTGTGTGCCTGTAATCCCAGCTATTGGGGAGGCTGAGGCAGAAGGATAACGAGTTGGAGGCCAGCCTGTGTAACACAGCAAAAAATATATATAATAATTATTATTTCTAAAACAATAAACTGCATCTGTACTAGACATGTACAAACTTTAGCGTTTTTGGTCAATGCCCCAGTTCCTATTAGGGCAATAGACTAATTGGGCAGTCTAATTGGGGCAACTTGGCTCCCATTGGGCACCATGTGCAATTAGGTGATCAAGTTCCTCATTCTTTACCTGTGAGGAAGATGCGCAGGTGCAGGAAAAGAACGTGTGGATTCAAATTTAAAGGAAGGACATAGGCAGCATAGGGGGGCCTCCCACTAATGAATATTCATTCCTCTAGTAATAAAAATAACGGTTAACTAGTACCAAGTGCGGTTGCCACCTGGCAATCTGGCCGCCCAACAACCTGTTTGGGTGTACTTTCTTTCTTTCCTTTCCTTTCTTTCTATTAAACCTTCTTTTATACCTATTTTATTCGCGGTTGCAGTTTCATTTTATGCCTAGGGACAGATCTCTAATTTTAGTGATCTGGACCCAAAGAACCAAGGACTTCACAACGCAGCTCAACACTTTCCTACCGTTAACAGGACCAGCAGTTAGCGTAATGGCTATGTGGCTGGACTCCCATGTAGTCGACCCGGGTTGAGTCCCCGTTAAACTCACGCTGGGGGTGTGTGTGTGTGCATGCGCAAGATTCTGGAAGGAGAATGGAGGAGAAGGGATTGCGGTGTGGCCATCCCCCCTAGGGGGTGATTTCTCCCTTTCTGTCTCTCTGTCTTTATCTCTCTTTCTGGCGAGCGCACGCGACCTATAGCAAAATCCTCTCAAAAAAAAAAAAATTGTTACTCTAATTCAGTGTCCTCTTTGGGTTTGTAAACAGCCCTAAACTTCTGCATGTACTTCTTAAAGT
Organism: Tupaia belangeri chinensis; assembly: GCF_000334495.1. Lineage (NCBI taxonomy): Eukaryota > Metazoa > Chordata > Mammalia > Scandentia > Tupaiidae > Tupaia > Tupaia belangeri. Next base: position 1,722,822 of record NW_006159501.1, read on the forward strand.
ACTCCTTAGTTTTGCGTTTCACATTCTCGCTGTATTCCAGGTCTCAGGGTTCTCATAGTACTTCAGCTCCTTATTCATAATGCCATGAGTGAGATTGTGAGCACCGTGTTTAATACTCCTAATAAAAATCCTTAGCTAGCAGGAAAAAGTTAAGTTCTATTCAATATTTGGAAAGTTTATAACTCAAACATTTTTACTTGAAGCACACACATATCTGTGTGTGTATATATATATATATATATATATATATATATATATATATATATATGCCAAATTTCCCTGAATTTTAAGTTTTGGTCTGCAAAAGAGGTCATAGTATTAGAAACTTAAATTTCACAGGCTTATAGCTACAGAATAGTATGCCTCTAGGTCACAAAAATATTGCCCTCCCAATATTTGTAGAAGTTTCTAGGGAGTAAGTTACTTGTTCTCCAGAAAAAGTTCTGCTTCTATTGTTGCAATGTTTGCTTTGCCTATCATTGCAGTGCTCCTGGCTCCTGCTGTTTCTTCACTATGGCCTGGTTGTCTCTGAAGACCTCTGATGCCCTCTGGGCACTATGAGGTCCACTGGATAAAACATGATACCTTAATTTCTGTCAAAGATTCATCAGTATAATTGAGCCTTCGAGGTATGAAAACTCCTATTTCATGCATGGTAAAAGATTCTTCAGTTTTATACCAATGCATGTTGGTCCCAAAGTTGTATAAAATTTTAATAAAACAAATTTTTTTTCTTTTTACATTTTGCCTGTAGCCCCCATTTCTTAAAGATTTAGATCTGAGTAAGGTGAGAAATGAGCCAAAAGACAAATCCTAGGGATAAACGCCATGCTATATCAGCCCTAACTTTCCCCCTGATGACTCAGGATTTACTTGTCAGCTCAATCTCAGAGAGGCTTTTTTCTTTCCTTAGGATTAATCTTATAAAGTTTCTCATTCTAGATAAAAAATAGTCGTCTGTCTGGTTTTCCTGTAGGCTTACCAACATACTCAGATGTGTGAGTATTCTTTCCTTTTTTCTTTTTCCTTTTTTCTCTTAACAAATATTGCATGAACACATTTCAAATGCCAGGTACTATTCTAGTAAGAGGATGAATGGAACAGACAGAGACTGGTCTTTCAAGGAGTCCTGTGGGAAAAATATATAACAATAAATAATCAAATATATGGATTATAAATTATAAATTTAAAAATATCATGTTTGTCTGGTGCTTCAACACTCCCACATATACGCTATGGGGCACCCTGCACAGGTAACTAGGTGAATCAGTGTGATAAAGCTGGTCCCTATCACAAGTTATCTTGTCTCCTTTAAATGGGACCTAATGACATTCACCCATACCAATGCAAAACCCCACTACTTTTGTTTGTGTACTTGTTTGTGCTCCTAATAAGGGCATTGCCTAGGGGTCATCTCTCTACTCCCCATTTGCTTAGTAGGAAGTAGTCTTTCTCTCTACTCTCCAATTGCTTAGTGGAATGAATATCTTCTCCAGGAACTCCTTCCATTGGCCCTATGCATGGCATTACATGTCTCCCTCTTTTAGAACTTATGAGTCTAATACATTCTTTAATATCATATGTCTTTCTGAGTATAATTTTTATGACCATGTTGGAATGATTGGTAAACACCTCACAGGATCCTTAGCTATTTCACCCATTTAGAACACAGGTTACTATTTAGATAGCATGGTCAAAAAGTTTTCTTGGATTAGGGAACCAGCAGTTAGCGTAATGGCTATGTTGCTGGACTCCCACATAGTCGACCGCGGTTCGTGTCCCGGACCCGGTGGCTTAAAACTCACGCCGGGCACATGTGTGTGTGTGTGCCCAAGATCCCGAGAGGAGATTGGAGGAGAAGGGATTGCGGCGTGACCATCCCCTCTGGGGGGCGATTTCTCGCTTTCTATCTCTCTGTCTCTCTCTGTCTGTCTGGCGAGCGCACGCGCCCTATAGCGAAAAACCTCTCCAAAAAAAAAGTTTTCTTGGATTAGGTACCATTTCATCAGAAATATGAATAAGAAAAGACAATAAGCCAGTGATTATCCAAGGGAAGTTTATTCTGCTAAGGAGAATAGTAAATTCCAAGGGCCTTAGGACAGTGACATGTCTGGCCCGTTTGAGGAAAAGCAAGGAGGGAGATTAGATTTATTAAAATAGGGAGATTGATATGGAGAGATAAGAGAGAAGGTTTGAGGGCTATCCATGATGACCACTCAGGTTACCCCTGGTACATCTTAAATATATATTAAAACAAAACAAAACAAAACAAAACAAAACCCTTATTTGACCATAAGCAGAAGATTCACATAATTTCACTCACCTTCCAAAAGGACAACTCTTACTGCTCTGTAGAGATTGGATTATGAGAAGACAAGTGTGTAAGAAAAGAGACAAGGGAACCAGCAGTTAGCGTAATGGCTATGTCGCTGGACTCCCACGTAGTCAACTGCAGTTCGCATCCTGGACCCGGTGGCTTAAAACTCACGCCGGGCACGTGTGCATGTGTGACCAAGATCCCGAGAGGAGAATGGAGGAGAAGGGATTGTGGTGTGACCATCCCCCCTGGGAGGTGATTTCTCACTTTCTGTCTCTATGTCTCTGTCTGTCTGGTGAGTGCATGCGCCCTATAGCGAAAACCTCACTCAAAAAAAAAAAAAAAAAAAAAAAAGAGACAAAACAACTACTTTTAAAAATCAAAATGAGGAACCAGCAGATGGTGTAATGGTTACACCACTGGACTCTCACGTAGTTGACCGCAGTTTGAGTTCTGGACCCAGCAACTTAAACTTACTCCAGGCATATGTGCTTGTATGCCCAAGATCCCAAGAGAAGAATGGAGGAGGAGGAATTGCAGTGTGCCATCTCCCCTGGGTGGTGATTTCTTGCTTTCTGTTTCTCTGGTCAGCACACATGCACTATAGCAAAAATCTCTCTTCAAAAAAAGCTCAAAATGAGAGGTGATAGTAGATTTATTTAGGTGAAAGAAGTGGACAAGGTTGAGAAGTGGTCCATTTTTGGATATAATTTGAATCTATAATCATAAAATACTGAATTATTTAAGAAATGAATTATTTAGGGACCAGCAGTTAGCATAGTGGCTATGTTGCTGGATTCCCAAGTAGTTGACCGTGGTTCAAGTCCTGGACCCAGTGGCTTAAACTGCAGCTGTGGCCGTGAGTGTGCATGCCCAAGATCCCAAGAGGAGAATGGAAGAGAAGGGATTGTGGTGTGGCCATCCCCCCGGGGGATTATTTCTCACTTTCTGTCTCTCTGTCTCTCTTTATCTTTCTGGCGAGCGCATGCACCCTATAGCAAAAACCTCTCCAAAAAAGAAATGAATTATTTAATGGATATGAAAAGCTATGACTCATGGATGACTTCATTGTTTTTATCTACAGACACCTACAAATTGGAATTGCCATCTATTGAGGTAAGAGATACTGGAAAGCACTAGACAGAAACATATGGAGTACAGGCTACGGGCCTGCACCTGCTAAACCTGAAGCATTTATTACGTATTCAAATAAAGATGTACTAGTTCAATAGGCCTGTTGTAACAAAGTTCCATTAATAGGATAGCTTCAGCAACAGAATTTTATCGCCTCACAGTTCTGGAGACTAACTGTCCAAAGTCAAGGTGTTGGCAGGGTTGGTTCTTTCTAATGGCCGTGAGGGAAAGATCTGTTCCCATCCTCTGTCTTTGGCTTGTAGGTGGCTATCTTTTCCCTATATCTCTTGACATCATCTTCCCTCTATGCATGTATATGTTCAAATTTCCTATTCTTATAAGTACACCAATCATATTCAATTAGAATCTATACTAATAACCTCATCTTCACTTGGTTACCCTTCTAAAGACCCTATATTTTAAATAAAGTCACATTCTAGAGTACTAAGAGTTGAAACATATGAATTTTGGAGGGACACAATTCAATCTATAATGCCTATTAAGTTATCAATTGGATAGAAGATTATGAAGTTTAGGGAGAAGTTGGAGATAAGATGTAGATTTGTGTTATCTGCATTCAAGGTATTTAAAGCTATGAGGCTAGGTGAGCTGCTGTCTGAGATGTATGGATATAGAAAACAAGTCTGTAACTATTCCAATATTTAGAGTTGGGTGATTCTTACTCAGACTCACTCTGAATCTACAGTTATATACATTTTCATAAATTATACATTCTCCTAAATTATTCAGTCTATGATTTTCTGGGCCATCAAGAGTCCAAGTTAATGGGCTCTGCTTTCAGAGGAGGGGGTACTTTATACTCTGGGAAGATCAAAGCAAAAGCATTTTCTGTGGAGGACGAAGATTTTGATAGAGTCTAATGCCAGTAGCTGTTGTTTTCTTAAAAAGTTCATTTTCAGTAGTTTTAGCATTGCCCTTTTGGAACTTAAAACACATTTTAAAGTACATTAAGGAACTTTACCTTGACTAAATAATAACCTTTGTAGAAAAGGAAATAGTGAACTTCTTTCAGATGTCTGACTCTCACAATGTCCTAGAAGTAAAAGAAAAACATTTCTGTTTTCTTTTCATCTTTTTCTTCTCAGTGACACATACCAGGTCATTTTGCTTGTTTTGAGCTTTCAGAATACTTGCAAATCATTGTTTAGTCATGTTCCTGGAAAGATGGTCTCCATCTGTCTTGCTACCAGAGATTGGCTGAGTGGTGTCAGCAAATCACAATACTGGGTAGCATGACTACATACATGTCACAAGGGGAAAATGATGGTTTTGCTTTCTGGGATATTTATCCACCCAGACAGCTTGATATCGTAGGAAGAGATTAAGCTCTTCCCAGATTTGACTCCAGTTGCAGATGTGCTCAGGGACAACTTGCTTTCCCCAACACATGAGAGATGTGTACTTGATCATTACCGAGATTTCTCCTAGATCTAATGTTCCATAGTCTATGACTTAACAAATAATTTCCCATAAAAGCTATTGCTGCATCCAGGAGATTCTGACATTTGGCTCAGTTCTGACATGCTGTTGGCCTTGGAATGACATTCTGGGTGGGAAGACTAAGAGTGTTTATATTAGTAAAATAACAAGAATATTTCAAAAACAAATCCTCAACACCCCAAACTTCGTCTCCGGTGTAACTTTTTGCTTTTGCTCTCCTACACCCACCTTGTACCTTGTGATTCACATTCTATTAAAATGTGTTTAGAGTGATCTTTCTAAGTGTTAGACTTCAAAGTGTTTAGTTTGCGAAATATGTTTTAAAATGTTAACTTTTGATCTCATCCTCAGACTATTGAGTCCATTTTTCCCTTGTTTGGGTCCAGCTGGCAGACTCCTTTTTACCTTCTCTCCTCATATCTACATCTTGAGGTGCAATTGTGTATGTAAAACTGTTTTTGGAGTACTACTTTCTCTCTTTTGACTATGAGATCCAGAACCATTGCTATAAACTAAGATGACATCTTTACATTTAAATATCCGTGTTCTTGACATGTATTTTTAAACTTTTAAACTTTTAAATGACTCTGGCATATTATGACTTTGGAAAAAAGCTATTTTATTTTAAATAGGTTTCTTTTTGCTTTTCTATTGTTCCAATGGGTTAAAGACTAGACAGCTTCTGGGAATTTTGAAAGTCAGGTTATTTTCTAGAAATAAATGAAATTTACTTAGAAATAGTAGGAGTGTGGATCTGCCTTATTGTTCATGTGCAGTGTCTATAAATCTTTCTCTATAGGTGCCTGCCTAAAACTGTGGTATGAGGATCTGTTTCAATAGTGTGAGTCTCAAAGGAGACCAATTTATGCAGAGATCTTTCTCCTTAATTTAGAATTCGGCTTAGGCACCTATACAAATTCTCTTCACTTCACTTCCATTATTTTTCCATCATAAACTTCCACACATTTCTGCTCTCTCTCTTATTAAAGCACCTATCACTATGCTATATTTATTTATTTGTTTATTTTCTCCTCAAGTAGTCTGACTTTGTGAAGTCAAGGTGTCAGTTTATTTTTATACACCTCTAGTGCTTAGCATAATGATTGAGATATGGTATGTTGCTAGCAAATTTTCCAAAGTGCATAAATGAGTAAATGTATAGGTGTATAGAGCAAATGTTACCTGATTTTTTGAAAAGCAGGTGCCATGATAGGATTAAATGTAAATGTGTTTTATTACAGATAACATCTGTAAGAAAAAATAAGGCAGGAGTCAGATCAGGAAAGGTTGAGAGTGATGTCAGTCCATGATGCAACTCTGATCTTGAGAGAAGAAGACAACAAATAAAAGATGAGTAAAAGTGTCCTAGACTGACCAGCAGTCTAAAGATGGTGGGATAAGGACACTGGAGAGTTCTCAAGCCAACTACAATCATCCAATGGTCCTAGGTCTCCCCAGAGTAGGTCTTAGTATCCCTGCCACTCTCAGGAATTGACTGGTAACAGCCTGTAGGAAGTGTGGCCTGGGTAAAAACTTGGGGGTAGACTTGGAGCACAGCACCTGGGGCCTGTGATTAATTGTATTCCCTTTAATTGGAGGTCTGTGAAGGACATCGTCATAGCTAAGGCCCATATGGAAGATTTTTACGTCTTTTTCAGTACATCCCTTGGTGGCCAGGGGTTTTCTAGGGTATTAGAAAGTTGGAGGAAAAGAAATAAAGAGATAACTTGAAGATATAGGCTTTCTAGTGGTATTTGCTTTAAGAACCAAGAAATCTTGGCAAATAAAGCTATAAATATAAATAAATATAAGTATAAATATAAATAGGAAAGATCACTGATTGCTCCTGTAAGTTGCTTAAACCTGATGATGTCTGCCTGTGTAAGAAGGGCAATAGTGTGGCAAGAATTTGGCCTTTTTTAGAGTCCTCAGGGAACCTCACTTGTCCCCAGAGATAGTGGCTCTGTTGGAAGTTAGGTAAAGAAAAACCTGCACAAAGACCAGCAAGCTGCATCTCCTCTGGGTAGTCCTCTGGTGACACTACACTGATTGGTTCCAAGTTCTTGGATAAGTAAATTGGGAATGTTAAGCACTGGTTAAAATCCCTGTCTTCTCTTTAAGCTACTTTACTGGCAGACTATAAGGCTCTGTCTTCTTAGGCCTTCTTTTCCTATGGCCATACACAATAGCTTTCTGAAATCTGAAGCAAAGCTAGTCATAAAGGCTGGTAAGATCATGGTGGTGTGAGTCCTTATGTGGGCCCAGCCTGGTGGCACAGTCTGTAGCATATTGGACTGCAGTGCTGGATGCCACAGAGCTAACCACAATCTGGATCCCTGAATCTGCTCACTCTGGACATTCATATATGTGACCTAGATCCTGACAGGCTGGAGGAAAGAGATTGCCATGTGAGACCCTGTTGAAGGTGCTTTTTTCTCTTACACTCCCTCATTCTCTTGTGTGTATAAATATTCTTTACTGTGGATAAGTAGCAATAACAATAAAAGATCTCATGTGATTCATAGATAGTGAGGCCTCTGACTCAAGATGTACTGTTTTCTTTTTAAAGAGATTCAGAATTCAATTTTCTAGAGGATCAGCTCATTCAGATAATGTGGTGTAATGGTGACGGTCAATTGTCAATGAGCAGTAATATTTTGAAAAAAATCTATTCTTCTGAGCAGTAGATTTTAACAGTGAACTTAAAAAATATTCAGTAAACCATGCTGTAAATAAGTGTGCATTCAGTTTTTGTTATTCCATTTATAGAGCATAGACAGTCAGCATCATTCTTGTTTTTTTTTATAAAGAAAATTTTAATTGTATTTAAATCAAGTCACAATATTTTTAAATTTAATTTATTTTATACATTCAACTATACATCACTACAGCTTGTAAAGTGAATTTATTCAACATGAATACACTTCACGCCTGTCCAATTGAAGATGCTATACATGTTATCATCAACAGATAATCATCCATTTCTGTGTCCCATAAATGTCTTGCCTTTCTATTTTTCCCCTTTATTCCTTTCCTTACTTTCTTCCCCTTCACTCACCCTCTTCCCACACTGTCTCCAGAATCTGTAAATAACCATTTTTCATGCATCTATATCCTCTAATCTTTTAGTTTCCACTGTAGTGTGGCCCAGTCAGTTTATATTAGGTGGAGACATACAATGTCTCTCCTTTATAGCCTGGCTTGTTTCACTCAGCAGTAAATCTTTCCTATTCATCCACTTTGTATCAAAAGCCAGGATCTTGATTTTTTTGGTGGCTGAGTAGTATTCCATAGAGTATATGTGTCACATTTTTTCAATCCATACATTTGTGTTGGTTCCATGTCTTAACAATTGTGAATAAGATTGCAATAAACATAGATGTGCAAACACTCTTCCAACTGGGCATTCTACTATCCTTTTTGGTAAATAACAAGGAGTGGAATTTCTGAAAAATATGGTAGTTCTATTTGTAGGTCTTTGAGGAACCTCCATAACATTCTCCACAGTGGCTGGAGCAATTTACGTTTCCACCAACAGCGTAGGGGAGTTCCCCTTTCACCACAGCCTAGCTAACACTTATTATTATTTTTTAATCTCAGCCACTTTGACTGGAGTTAGGTGGTATTTCATTGTGGTTTTGATTTGCATCTCTGTTATGATGAGGGATGTTGAGCGTTTTTTTCATATACGGGTTGATAATTTTTTTTTTCAGGTAAACCAATTGAGTTCCCTGTATATTCTGGTTATCCATCCCTTATCAAATAAGTCAAATAGGTCTTTGATTTCCTTGGTTAGATTTATTCCTAGGTATCTTATACTTTTTGTGGTTATGGTAAATAGGATTGCTTAGTTCTACCTCAGTCTAATTGTGGTTCACATATAGAAATGCTATAGATATTTGTATGTTGGTTTTGTATCCTGCCACTTTACTGTACTCATTAATTACTTCCAAGAGTTTTTCCATGGCTACCTTTGGGTCTTCTATGTATACGATCATGTCATCTGCAAATAGAGATAATTTCACCTCTTCTTTTCGTATTTGAATGCCTTTTATTTTTTTCCCTATTTGAGTGCCTTTATTTCATTCTCTTTTCTGATTGCATTGACCAGGATTTCTAGCACTATATTAAAAAGCAGAGGAGAAAGTGGCAGCCTTGTCTTGTACCACTTTTTAATGGAAAAGCTTTCAGCTTTTCCCTACTCGGTATGATGTTATCCTTAGGTTTTTCATTGATGGCGTTTTTTGTGTTCAGAAATGACCCTTCCATGCCAATTTTGCTGAGTCTTGATCATGAAGGGATGTTGTATCTTATAAAATTCTTTTTCTGCATCAATTGATATGATTATATTGTTTTTTTTTTGTGCTTTCTGTTAATATGGTGTATTATATTTATGGTCTTGTATATGTTGAAACACTCTTGCATACCTGGAATAAAGCCTACCTTGTCATGATGTATAATCTTTCTTATATGTTGTTGGATATGATTTGTTGATGAGAATTTTTGCATCTATATTCATCAGATATATTGGTATTTAGTTTTTATTTCTTGTCATGTCTTTATCTGTTTGGGGGATTAGGGTGATGGAGGATTCATGAATTTCAGAAGATTCTTTTCTTTTGGAACTTTAGAAATAATTTGAGTAGAATGAGTGTTAACTATTCTTTAAAAGTTTTGTGGAATTCAGAAGTGAAGCCATCAGGACCAGGGCTTTTCTTTGTTATTTACTACTGACTCAATATCCTTGCTTGTTACGGATCTATTCAGGCTTTATATGTCCTCCTGATTCAATCTTGGTAGATTACACATGTTCATTTCATCCAGGTTTTTTGTTTGTGGTGTGTATCATTCATAGCATTCTCTAATGATATTTTATATTTCTATTGTGTCTGTTGTAATATTGCCTGTTTCATTGAAAATTTGATTTATCTGGTTCCTTTCTCTCTTCTTAATTATCCTAGCTAATGATGTGTCAATTTTATTTTTTTTTAAAGAACCAGCTTTTGCTTTCATTTATTTTCTGTATACTTCATTTATTTTATATTTAATTTATTTCTGATTGAATCTTTATTTTTTTCCCTGGAATTTTTTTGAAATTTTTTGTTGTTGTTTTTCCAATTCTCTGAAGAATGATGTTAGGTTGTCCATTTGCCATGTCTCCATCTTTTTCTTATGTGCACTAATTGCTATGAAATTCCTTCTTATGACTGCTTTTGCTGTGTCCCGCTAAGTTATGGAAACTCATATACTAATTATTATTGACTTAGATGAATCTTTTGATGTCAGTCTTAAGTTTTTCAGCGATTGTGAAGTCGTTCAGGAGTAGGTTGTTTAGTTTCAATATGTTTGTGTGTTTTCAAGTTTTTTTTTTCTAAAATTAATATCAAGTTTAATTCCATCATAGTTGGAGAAGATACCAGAGATTTTTATGCCTTTGAATCTGTAAAGTCTTGATATGCACCCTATCATGTGGTCAATCTTCAAAAAGGTTACATGTGGGGGTGAGAAAAATGTATATTTCATGTTTTTTGGATAGAAGGTTCTATAGATATCTGTCAAATCCATTTGATTTATTTGATCATTTAGATCCTGTATCTCTTGGCTTATTTTTGTCTAGATGATCTGTCCAAAGAAAACGGTGTTATGACAGTGTTATGTTAGTATCCCTACAATTAGTGTGTTGCAGTCTATCTCTCCTTTTAGATCTAGCAGTCTTTCCTTCATGTCTTTGGGTGCTCCTGAGTTTGGTGCATAGATATTTATAAGTGTTATATATTTTTGATAAATTATCCCTTTTACTACTATATAATGCTCTTCTTTGTCTCTTCTTACAGTTTTTGCCTTTTTTTTTTTTCTTTTTGGAGAGGTTTTTGCTATAGGGCATGTGCGCTCGCCATAAAGACAGAGAGAGACAGAGAGATAGAAAGCGAGAAATCACCCCCCAGGAGGGATGGCCATGCCCATTCTCCTCTCAGGATTTTGGGCATGCATGCACACATGCCCGGCGTGAGTTTAAGTCACTGTGTCCGGGACTCGAGCCGCAGTCGGCTACATGGAGTTCAGCGACATAGCCATTATGCTAACTGCTGGTCCCCAGTTTTTGTCTTAGAGCCTATTTTGTTTGAAATCAGTATTGCAACTGCAGCCCTTTCTTTGGTTTCCATTTGTATGGAATACCTTTTTCTAGCCCTTCACTTTTAGACTATGTCATTCTTTATCCATACGGTGCATTTCTTATAGGCAACAGATAGAGGGTTTCTGTCTTTTTATCCATTCAGCCAGTCTATATCTCTTGTTTGGATAATTTAATCCATTAACATTCAATGTTATTACCAATATTTCCAGATATTTTCCTACTGTTAAGTTGGCCATTTTCTTGGCTGTTTTTTTTAATTTTCCTATTTCTGTCTGTTAGTGTTCCTGGTATAGCACTACCTTCAGAACTTCTTGAATAGGAGGTCTGGTGTTGGTTAATTCTTTCAGGTTTTGTTTATCTGAGAATTTTTTATATCTTTTCTTTCCATTTGAAAGATAATCTTGCCAGGTAATCTTGCCAGATAATCTTGGTTGAAATTGTTTTTCATTTAACACTTTGAATATATTTTCTCATTCTTTTCTTGCTTGCATTGTTTCTGGTGAGATGTCTGATGTTAGTCTGATGAGATAACCTTTATAAGTAACTTGATGTTACTTGCCAATTTTGTTATCATGCCTTTATCTGGGGTTTTAAGCAATCTGGCTGTGATGTGCCTTGTAGATCTTCTTGGGTTGATTTTATTTGGAGTCCTTTGTATTTCTTGGGTTTAGATATATGAATGCTTCTCTAGGCTTGCAAAGTTTCCCTCCAGGAATTTATGGGATAGATTATCCATACCCTTATTAATTTTTTCACCTTCTGGATACTAATTATTCAGATGTTTGGGCATTTAATGATATCTAGTATTTCTTGTATATTATCTTCAAATATATATATTTTGGTTAGTTTCTCAATATTTTTCACGATTTATTTTCTAAGTCAGGGGTTTTATCTTCTACATCCTAGATTAGGTCTTCTGCATGATCCAATCTGCTTTTAATACTTTTGAGGAAGGTTTTGATTTTCCTGTATTACGGCCTTCATTTCTAACAGTTCTGTTTGATTCTTTCTTTCTTTTTATTAATTTATAGTATCTTTTTCTTCTTTCAAATGATCTTTCGTCCTTAACTCTTGGAGCTTGGTGTCTTTTTTCTCTTGCATCTCATTTAGGTTATTTTCTTTTTCTTTTCTTTTTTTTTTTTTGTTTTGAGAGGTTTTTTGCCATGGGGCACGGATGCTTGCCAGAAAGACAGAGAGAGACAGAGAGACAGAAAGTGAGAAATTACTCTCGGGGGGGGGGGGTGGACACACTGCAATCCCTTCTCCTCCATTCTCCTCTCAGGATCTTGGGCACGCACACACACGTGCCTGGTATGAGTTTAAGCTACTGGGTCTGGGACTCAAACTGTAGTCGACTACATGGGAGTCCAGTGACAGCCATTACGCCAACTGCTGGTCTTCCATCTCAGTAAGTTCTGTCACTATGAATATTCTGAATTGTTTATCTGAGATTTCCACAAGTTCCATTGTACTATCTGTGGTTGATGAGGAATTGTTCTTTTCCTTGGGGAAGATTTATTTTCTTGTGCCTCTCCACTGGTTTCTGGTTATCTGATGGATTATATTTCTTACTAATTTTTTGGAGTTAATTATGGTTGTTTAAAGGCATGCAAGAGGAGGTGATCTGTGATTTCTCTGCAGCTCTGTCTCCCTGACATTCACCCTAAACTTGAACTTTTGTTGTTGAAACTGGATATTTCAAAGACCTCCCAGTTTCTTGAGAACAGGGGCACTGGGGCTGAGCTGCAGAGTTTCATCTGAAGAAGAAAGTAGCAGCACCCATCAGGAAACTATGAAGCCTGGAATAATTGGGAAAAAAAGTCCCAAGGCAATTTCAGGCCTTGGTTTTCTCATTGACTTCTGCTGCACAGGAGCTGGAGATGATGGTGGGTGCAGAAGCTGGCAGCAAGAGGATCTGGGCACCTGAAATGGATGCAAAATAGTGGAAGTCCCAAGGCAATCTCTGGCCTTCAAGCTAACATCATTCTTAAGGGCCACAGGATTTTCAAAATGGCAAATGGACATCAGCTTCAACTCAAAGTCACTAAATGAACTGGTTTCTAAAAATAGAGTCAATTTAGCCTTTGAAGTTTTGAAGTTGGAGATTAACTTCTTTCAAGCTGTGAAAGTGTTATATGGTATCTTTTGCAATATAAGGCTGTTTTATTTATACTGAAAATCTGTTTTTTGTGTTTATCACTTTTAACAATTATTTTAGCTAGATCTTCTGGATAACTTGCTAATGCTTCTACATTAGCACTTGTTGTTTCACTTTGCACTTTAATATTAATGAGACAATTCTTTTTCTTAAGCATCATAAAACAACCCCTGATAGTTTTAGACTTCGGTAGCCTCCCCTTGCTTCTCCCAGCCTTCATAGAGTTGAAGAGAGTTGGAATCTTGCTCTGGATTATGCTTTGGCTTAAAAGAATGCTGTGGCTGGTTTTATTTTGTGATTAGATCACTACTATTTTATATCCACAGTAATGCCATTTCTTTTTCTTATTTGTGTGTTCACTGTAGTAGCATTTTTAATATCTTTTAAGAATGTTTTCTTTACATTCAAAACTTAGCTATTGTTTAGCACAAAATATTTAGCTTTCAGTTTGTCACAGCTGTCAACATGACTTTCTTCAGTAAGTTTAATAATTTCTAGCTTTTGCCCTAAAGTGAGAGTTATAAAACTCTTCCTTTCACTTGAAGGCTTAGAAGAAGTCTTTGTAGGGTTATTGCCCTAATTTCAGTGTTGCTGTAGCTCAGAGAATAAGGGAGTCTAGAAAAAGAGAATGGAGGAGCATAGCTGGTCAGTGGAACAGTCAGAACATAAGGAACATTTATCAATTAAGTAGGATGTCTTACATGGACTTAGTTCTTGGTGCCCCAAAACAATCAAAACAGTAACAGTGCAGATCACAAATCATCATAACAAGTATGCTAATAATAAAAAAAGTTTGAAATATTGCATATTTACTAAACTGTCACTCAGAGAGTACATGCTATTGAGCACATACTGTTGGAAAAGGGTGCCAATATACTACTCAAAAGGGTTGCTATAAAACTTCAGTTTATTAAAACAATAGCAATGGGACCAGCAGTTAGCATAATGGCTATGTCGCTGGACTCCCGTGTAGTCAACCGCAGTTTGAGTCCCGGACCCGGTGGCTTAAAACTCACGCTGGGCGTGTGTGTGTGCGTGCCCAAGATCCCAAGAGGAGAATGGAGGAGAGGGGATTGCAGCGTGGCCATCTCCCCAGGGGGTGATTTCTCACTTTCTGTCTTTGTCTCTCTCTGTCTGGTGAGCGCAGGCGCCCTATAGCAAAAACCTCTAAAGAAAAAAAAGGTAGCAACAACAAAACTGCAATTGTTTCAAAGTACAATAAAGGGAAGTGCAATAAAATGAGCTGTGCCTGTATATCATAAACTTGTCATTAGGATTAAGTAGATAGTATGTATAAGGTCTTTATCACAGGCTATAAACATTTCATAAATATGAGATATTAGCCACATTAATAATTTTTTACTTAGTCATAACTTCCTCTGCAAAACAAGGAGTAGTTTCTGTCTTTTTCAAATTTTTTATATCTTTTCCAGGAAGATGCTGATAAGTAGGTGGAGGTTCTGACATTCCCATTTTCCACCTTCATGATGGTAATTGACCATACCTGTCAACAGAAAGAGAACATATTCCTAGGGAGAAGTTTTAATTCCATAGTAGGCACAATGTCTTAAAATAACTGAGTAAGGTTATTATCATCCTCATTGTTGACATGAGGAGACTACAGATCAAAGAGATTTTATTGACCATCCTTTGTGCCTAGTGTTTCGTACTCCACTCTGCTACATCTTAGTCATTGTTAGTGCAATATATGGTAATTATATTGACCTTATTTTGTTAACTCTTATCCCCAGTAATCTGTCCTGCAGCAATACCATATAACATGAGCTTCTTATGAAGTGCTCATTCTCGTTGAGGCTTTGGGTGGTTCTTCCATTTGGATAGTGCGAAGGTGATATGCCCTCATTTCCTGTCACTCTACCTTTCTCTAAGTGTCATCTGTTCATCATCAAAGAGCTTTAACTCTATGTTCTAGTGTGTTTTATCTCTCTTCTTATAGGTCATGACTGAATACTACTTCACTGTGTACATGTACCACAGTTTTAAAATTCACTCATCTATTCTTGGACATTTTGGTTGATTCCATGTCCTAGCAATTGTGAATAATGCTGCAATAAACATGAATGTGCAAGTGTTTTTTTCAACTGAATGTTTTCCTACCCTTTAGGTAGATACCCAAGAGTGGAATTTCTGGGTTTTATGGTAGTTCTATTTGCAGGTTTGTGAGGAGCCACCATATGTTCTCCACAGTGGCTATATTATTTTATATTCCCACCAACAGTGTAGGAGTGCTCCCTTCTCACTGCAGCCTCACCAACACTTATCATTCTTTATTATTTTTTTTAATCTAGGCAATTCTGACTGCAGTTAGGTGGTATCTCATAGTGGTTTTCATTTGCATTTCCCTATGATATGTTGAAAATTTTATAATAAACTTTTTAGCTATTTGTATGTCTTTCTTGGAGAGCTGTTTGTTCAGCTCCTTTACCCATTTTTCAATTGGATTTTATTTATTTATTTATTTAGTCAGGTAAGCTACTTGAGTTCCCTGTTTATTCTGGTTATCAGTCCCTTATTTGAGGCATATTTGGCCAATATGTTCTCCAATTTGAGTGTTGTTTCTGGACTTTAATTATTGTTTTATTATTTTTTTTCCTGTTTCAGTTCTTCTGTTCTATAGTAGTCCACAACTCCTTCAACTCTGCTGAACTTCAAATCTCCTGAGTTCTTCAACTCTACTAAACTTTCTTTCATGTGAAACAGGTCCCATGTGCTCCCTCTGAGTGAAATACCACTTATGCATTCCACTTTCAGTTCCTGAAATTATATTACTCCATCTATGCCATTTCAAGTGTATCTCTTTACTGAAGTTCTTTATTATCCCTAGAAATAGGCATTATGTTTTCACTTTTGAGCATACATGCCACTTTTTATTTTTTTAGAGTTTTTTGCTATAGGGCACATGCACTCGTCAGAAAGACAGAGAGAGACAGAAAGACAGAAAGTGAGAAATCACCCCCCAGGGGGGATGGCCATGCTGCAATCCCTTCTCCTCCATTCTCCTCTCGGGATCTTGGGCACGCACGCACACACACCCAGCATGAGTTTAAGCCACTGGGTCTGGGATTCAAGCCACAGTCGACTACATGGGAATCCAGCTAGGCATTACACCAACTGTTGGCCCTGACATGCCACTTTATGTTTCACTGTTATGACACTTTTTAGTTTCTCTTGTGGTAGAGTAATTGTAATGATTGCATACTGTCTTCTAGGCACTGAGATCCTGACACATTTTTCCTTACTTTCTCTCAGCACTTATCACATAGGCTCTCGCTAAATGTTTGCTGAGATATTCTCAGTTTTCCTCCCTGCATTTTTTCATGATGACTAGGAAAGTTTTAAAGTTTAAGATATATTTTGCCCGTATTTTGGTATCAAATGAGAAGTTATATGTAAAAAAAAGGTTCCCCGTTTACCATCTTAACTGAATAGACAGAGAGGTGCATATGTAAAACTAATAAGGCTCCTTGGGCCTTGAAGAATAGGAAAGAAACTACAAGAATGTTTAAAATAATTTAAAAAAAAAGGATTTGAATTTAGATCTTGAAGGATAGGCTGGCTGTGAGTACCTCTTCTGAAAAACATACCTTCTCTATATGCATATAGTATGGCGGTTACACACCCAGATATTTATGAATAGTTTACACAAAAGAAATTCTCATCATTGTACAGCAATGTATTCTTTTTTAAATTATTTTTTATTATCATCATAATCTTGTTTATATTACATTGGATTACATTAATCTCCCCACTTCATCATTCAATATCTTTTCATTGTTTTTCCCAATCATTATTATTATTTTTCCAATTATTTTATTAAATAGTCAATCACTATTTCTCCTTTTGCTTGTAAAAAGACTTTACCCATCATGAAATACTTCTCAGACCAATCCAGTTGAGAATACTATACATGTCATCATCAACAGGTAATAAGCCATATCTGTTTCCCACTAACGTCCTGCCTCTGTATTTGTTTTCTTGCTATTTTTCTCTATTCTCTTCTCTTCATCCCTGCCCCCCCCAGTCCATACTGTCTTATTCTCGTTAAGTACTTTCACTGCTTTTATGTCCTCCAATTTTTCGCTCCCTACCGTAGAGTGTGGATAGTTGGTATATATTAAGTAGATACATACAATATCATTCTTTCATAGCCTGGCTTACTTCACTCAGCAATAGATCCTCCATATCTGACCACTTTCTGTCAAATGCCAGGGTCTTGTTATTTTTTCATGGCTAAATAGTATTCCATAGAGTATATATGCCACACTTTCCCGATCTATTCAGCAATGTATTTTTAAAGTAGAGGCTAGCAGGTGGAATAGTGGATAAGGTGCTGGACTCCCACATGGCTGACTGCAGTTTGAGTCCTGGACCCCATAGCTTGAAACTCATGCCGGGCATGTTTGCACATGTGCCCAAAATCTGGAGAGGAGAATGGAAAAAAAGGGATTGCAGCATGGCTATTTCCTTGGGGGGGGGGGGAATTTCTCACTTTCTCTCTCCCCATTTCTCTCTCTCTCTCTCTCTCTGGCAAGCTCACATGCCCTAGACAAAAGTCTCCCCCCAAATTTTTTTTATAAAGTAAACTCAGTGCTTTCTTTATGCAATAAAATTAGCTCTCTTTTTAGTTTTGTCTTTTAATTTCTTTTTTCAAAAATCAACCATTTAAAGCCTGCATTATTGTTGTTCAAGAAGAGAGCTTTAAAATAGCTCTCTTGGATTCATTGCATGGCTGCAATCCAGTTTCTTAGTCCATTTATGGATTAAGCAGTAGATCATGTGGAAGTATTTTCTGAAAGCTAGCTTGGGGGCAACCAATAAGCTGTACCTTATGGTAAAGGCCGATAAATGGGATTTTTTTTTTTCAGTGCAGATCTGAATTGCTTTTGTCTTCCCAATTTTGTGGTAGAATTAAGTCATTAGAGTAGAAAAGAATTCTTGAAATGCAGGCATTACTTGGTGAATAGTATTGAGCCTGCCAAAGATTCTGGAAGCCTGGAAGCAGGTGAATAAAAAAATACAGTCAATGTATGATTTCGTAAAAGGTATGTTATCTCATAGTTCAGTTTTTATATTATATTTTTAAGCTGGCATAACAATACCTACTGCATAGCATGGTTGTAAGGACTGAATGAATGAAATGTAATATAAAAGTAGGATGAAGTCTAGATTATAAAATACATTATATCTTATTTTAACTTCAGTATTAAATAAATACAGTGACTTTATATGATTTTATAATACTATAAAAGAATATTTCATAACATAAAAATAATTGGAAAAGCAGTGTAAAAATATGTCTCCTTTTAGTAAAAATCTAAAAAATGGGCTGAAAAATATTGGCTTATACCATTATTAAAAGGTTTTATATAGTTTAGTAACAGTCTCAGAGGTCAAGGGCCATGAATCCAGAAAGTTATTATTACAAAGAATTCATTTATGTTCAATATTATTTGAGTTGTTAACTTCTTTTACTTTTTGGTAAATCTTAACTATGATTTATAATTCTAGTGAATTTTCTATCTCTGACTTTTGAGTGCTACCTAGCCCAGTTAACATTTTTAATCTTTTTTTAAAATGTTTTTTTCAATTTCTTGTATACATTCAATCACATATATCATTTAACTTGTAAAGTGAATATTCCAACATCTATACATTTCTCACCAGTCCAGTTGAGAATTCTATGCACATTATCTTCAACAGATAATAACCCATTTCTTGGTCCCATAAATGCCTTGCCTTTCTATTTTTCTCCTTAATATTTTTTTCTCAGACGCTCCTCCTTTACTCATCCTCTTCTCACACTATATCTGGTATTTGTAACCATTTTCTATGTTTCTATATCCTATTTTGTTTATTACCAGAGGACATATGCACTTGGGTGTGTGGGGGGAGGGAGGGAGAGAGAGAGAGAGAGAACTAATAGGATATAGTCATAATACAATCCTTATTTCTCCACTTCGCCATTTCTCTATCTTGTCAGGAGTTGGGCCATGAGAATACATACACCAGGCATAATTTTTGAGCCACCAAAGCCAGGATTCAAACTATGGTTGGCCATGTGAGTTCTGTCTCCCAATACACAGGGCTTAATCAGTATAACTATGGGCTGGCCTGCATTTCTATGCTTTTAAATTAAAAGAGAAATGTGAAGACTCTGTTGAGACCACCATGTTTAATCCCAAATTAATCATTTATGTTTATGTAATGGGGCCAAGTTGCATTAACTTTGTACTGAAAATCTTCCTAAGCCCAGCTCACAGCTTCAAGACTATGGGTAATTTTTTTTCCCCCCACGATACATAAACTTTTCTTCCACAAACCAGGAAGAGAGAGAAACTTGAATATATGATCTGAACTTAACTGACTACAGATTCCCTACCAGAGCACCAGACAGACTGTCATAATTATTTGTACTTATGACTGCTTTCTGTAATTTGAAGAATTGAGGTAGAAATGGAAAGCAGTCTCCACATATTTGTTCTCTCTTGTTCACATTGTAAAATTTTACTGGGGAGTGGCTGCAAAGTCCAGAAGTACAGTTCTGTTAGCCCACTGCCACCTCCAAGTGTGGCCAGGTGACTGGCAAATGTGAGCAAAGCAGCCTGTGTTATTTCCAGACTTGACCCATAAGCACTTGTGAACCTTCATGTCCTTTTTCTCTTCTGGCTGCCAACAATAGAAAGGGTAACCTTGGAAACCACCTGTTCAAGATGGACTATCCTCTGACAGTCTGGATCCTTGAATGATTGCATGGATCGAGGCCACTCCACTGACTGCTACACTAGCTAAAGACTGTTACCAGCATTCATAGTAATTGAACCAATATTTATTTTAGTGTTTATTTTGTTATAGTAGTGTGCTTACCTTATCTAATACACTGGAATCTTATAGTTTGCTTTTCTGATATTTTTCAAGATATGAATACAATGTTGTATTCTAAGTTTTTTTTAATCTTTTTATCTTTCTAAGTTATTTTTTATCTTTTTCATTAAAAACATATCAGGACACGGGAGTGATTTTAATATAATCAAAAGGACAAAGTATGAATTCTTAACTGGAAAAGTGCTTGCACATCGATGTTTATTGCAGTACAATTCACAATTGCTAAGGCATGGAATCAAGCCAAATGCCCACGAACTGATGAATAGATTGCAAAACTGTGGCACATATACTCTATGGAATACTCTATTCAGCAATAAAAAACAACGAGACCATGGCTTTTGACAGAAAGTGGAAGAATATGGAAGATTTACTGCTGAGTGAAGCAAGCCAGGCTATGAAGGAGAGACATTGTATGTCCCTACTTAATATATTACCAATTGTCCACACTCTATGACAGAAACTGATTGACTAAAGGATATAGAAACACAGTAAATGGATATGAACACCTGATACATTATGTGTAAAAGACTAGAGTCTGAGAAAGGACATTTAAAAGGAAAATAGAGAGACATTAATGGGACAAAGAAATGTGGTATTATCTGTTGAAGATAATTTTATAGTTTTATCAACTAGGCAAGGGAGAAATGTTCACAAGTAAGAATATTCACTTAGTAAGCTAAGTAATGTTATTAAATGTATAAAATAAAATGAAATGAAAAATATTAAAATTAAAAAAAGAAGTGACTACTTAAATACTAAAGTTCACTTTTTTCTTTTTTTTTATTTACATTTTAATACATTCAATGACATTATTTAGCTTACAAGGTGATCATTTCAGTATATGAACATTTCTCCCCAGTCGAGTTGATCAAAATATAACAACACTACCTCCCTGTCTCAACAATGCTGTCTTCGTATCCCTCCTCCAAATGTTCTTCCCCAGGCCCCACTTCTCCACACACACCACATCTGGCATTCACATCCACCTCTTGTGTTTGTACATCCTTTAGCCCATCAGTTTCAGTTATAGAGTGCAGACATTCGGTATTTTTCATCAGCCTTCTCTCTTAGCTTTGGTGAGATATTTAATTTTATACGAAACTATTTCATGCAATAAAATGGAATATATAATTTAACCCCCTTAAGAAATTCTTTTATCTTTTTGGTGTTTTAGTTCCTAACAGATCCAAGACTTGAAATAAAAATGAATGATTCTGCATAATACAAAAGGACTTCAAAAATTTTGTGAAATGGAATTAAAAGATAGAAATTAAAAATATAAACTTTACATTTCTCAACATAAGACACTTTTCTAAACAATGATAATAAGACATTTAGCCTACTTGTAAAGGTCTGAGGGCCCTGAGAATATAAACATGTCAATAGTCTTTTTTTACATTATTAAATGAAAAAAAAATGGGTGCCTTTTAAAGATTTTTTTTTAATATGAAAAAACAAAATCAAGTCAGAAGAGACCAAATGAGGACTGTAAAATAAATGTCTAATGAGTTCAAACAAAAACTCTTTCAAAACTCCCCTTTCCAGATGAGAGGATTAACGAGGAACCTTGTTCTGATAGGGAAGAACTTTTCTGGTGAAGGTTTATCAGGCTCTTTTTTTTTTTTTTTTGCTAAGGCTTTGACAAAAGTTCTCAAAACATGTTCATGATAAGCAGCTGTTATTGTACTTTAGCCTTCCAGAAAGTCAGCAAGCAAAATATCTTGAATATCTCGAAATACTTGCCATGATCTTTACTCTTTACTGGTCTACTCTTGCCTGATTAGACCACTTCCACCTCGTCGTAGCCATTGCTTTGATTATGCTTTGTCTTCAAGATCATAATGATAAAACCACATGTCATCTCTTGGTGTAATTCTCAAATAAATGCTTTGGATTGGTCCAATTTAAAATTTGATTGAAAGCTCTGCCCTTGTCTGCAACTGATCTGGCCACAAGCATTTTGGCAGAAAGTTTGATCAATGTTAATTTTTCATTCAAAATTGTGTGAGCTGAACCAGTTGAGTTATCTATGATGTTAGTTATTGTTTCTGCTATTAATCATTAATTCTCTTAATTAGGACATAAACAAAATTAACTTTTTCCTGGTAGATTGATGTAGATGGTCTGCTGCTGCAGGTTTCATCTTCAACATGGTCACATCCTTTCTTAAAACAAGTTATTGTAAATTGCTAATTTCTCTAGGGTATTTTCCCCATAAAATTTTTGCAAAGTAGCAATAATTTCACTATTGTCCTTCCAATGAAAAACATAAATTTGTAGGTTTGAACTTGTTCCAGTTTTAGCAGAATTCTTGTTTTTCTGAGAAGGGGCTCTTTTCAAAACTTAACCTTTTTTATTGCCTCTAACTCCTGTTAAGACATGTTATAATAAGTTAGTATGAGTTTATTTTGGTGAAAATTCTTTTGAAGTTCATGCTGTTGTTTTACACATTTTCCATGAACACAAGCCCATCTATAGTTGTGGAATTCAACTAAAGTGAATTAACAGAACTTTTGAGTTAAATTCAGACTTCCTTTCTTTCTTTCTTTCTTTTTTTGGCAGTGTAATCAGAAATTTCTTTAATAATTTCTTTTTAGTTTCTTTGCTTTCTTTTAACATTGTATGGTCTGATGCAAATGAACCATAATTCCAAAATTCACATTCAGACTTTCTTCAGGGTAGCATGTAGTTCAATATCCTGAAATACCTGATGAGGCTATCAAAAAGCCCCAATATAATCTTTAGTATGCATTTTCGATATTAGTGTAAACTTTAACTATAACATTGATGAATAAATAATAAATAAACTATATTGAGTAAAACAAAATACATTTAATAATGGGCTATAATTTTATCAAGGATATAAGTGGGTAGCTGGAAACCATTTTATCACAGATAACCAGAAATATGGAATCTTCCCAAAGACTAAAAGTTGTAAAATGACTCACCTAGAAACTATATAATTATTTCAGCAATTAAATTTTTTTTATCTAAAGCAGTTTCTATTTAGAGAGCAATGTATAGCAGAGAGACATTTGTGGGCCAGAATGAAATGGATACATAGGCCCTCTAATTTAAATCACTTTAGATCATATAATTTAAATATATTCAGCTCAGAAGGAAAGGGGGTTTTAAGTAAAATCTAGAGAGTGTAAGAATGAATTATGTTTAAAGCCCCAATTTTATGTTTGATGACTCATAAAGCTTTTTAAAGTAAATTTTAAGATAAATTGTTAAGAAATTGAACTTTGCTTTTAGGCAAACCATTGTTTCCCTTTCAGCTTTGGTTCTTGCTGGCTATTTGGGACTTATAAATTACTTAGCCTCCCTAAAGGTCAGTTAAAACACCTGTAAAAGAGTATAGTATATACCTTGCATTGTCTCTGGAATAAATAAGATAATATATGTGACCCCCTCTTCCCCCAGTAATCTGTTGTCTGTGCTCAGAAAATGGCAATCTAACCCCAGTCAGAATGGTGAATATTAAAAAACAAAAAAATGATAAGTGCTGGTAGAGTTGTAGTGAAAGGGAACACTTTTCTACATTATTTGTGGGGATGTAAATTGGTCCAGCTAATTTTTATGAGCTACTCACTCGAGAGAAACCTGATTCCCCATGTTTATATCCCTGGATCTCCACAGAGATTATAGTGCACCTTATAGACCTATCCGGGAGCATGGGTCTCAAATGTCAAAATTCTATACGCTAGCCAGCTATTTTTTTCACCAGTTTAAAAACATAATTACTTTATCTTTAACCTTTGGGATCCAATGCCAACAAAACTGCCTCAAGGCGATTTAAAATAGTGTCTGAACTCCCAGTTTAGGGATGGGCTGAAAACTCCAAAAGGCTCTGCCTTCAAATTGGCGGCTAAAATGTGATTGACTAAAACAACTATGAGAAGTTTTACCAGCTCTATGCCAAAGTCTTCTCTAAGATAACCTGCCTGGCAAACTTCTCTAGAAGTCAACTGAAGTTTATGTAATAAACAATGTCTGAAAACCTCTACAGCCTTGTGAAAGCAAAGTATCCTTATCTTAAATTAACTCCTTGTTGCTCCATACAGAGGAAGCATAAGCAATGGCTGAGAACTTCCACAGCCTTGTGGGAGGCAATGTATTCAAATCTTTTTGTTTTTTAAACCTTTCTTTTTTTTTAATTTTTAAAACCTTTTTTAAAATTTAAATAAGGAGAATTCTTTCGTATGGAAAGAGCTAGTACAATCACATATTTGAAAGGAGAAACAATAGGTTCTGAACCGGAGGGAAAGGGCGCAGGTGTGAACCGCACAGGCCTGAGGACCGCACGCTCCGCTTCCCACCCGAGGTAGACTCCTCTCCGAAAGATTGCACCATGAGCCGCACGCCGCCACCGTCTGCCCTTTCAAATATCTGGTCTATGTGAAAAGACAAAGAGGAAAGGCCGAAATAAAAACGGAACGGAACGAAACAAAACACAACCCTCACCAAACAACAACAACAACAAAAAACCCAATACTTTTAACTACACAAGGCATGAAGCCAAAAGCTTGAGTAAGGTCCCCAAACTCCTTGTTGCCCCAAGCAGAGGGAGCAATGTCTGCTTTCTCCTTTAAGAATTCTGTTGAAAATTTTTAGCTCAATTGAAGTGAAAGCGAAAGTAGGAATAGTACAGGAATCTAGAATCAAGCCACCTGGGCAGAGAGGCTGCCAGGTCATTTACTTATCACTTGAAGTGGCAGTGGAACTTGTGTTAACTTCACTGTGTGAAAGGCTTGGGCAAAGACCAACAAAAGGGATCTCTCTGGGGAGAAGCAATCGGGCGTCTGCCTGGCCATGTCCCTGGAGGAACTTTGAGACTCTTGGCTTTGGTAATTGACTATAAATTGGCCACTGGCTCAAACATACAGGGAGATCACGAGACCCCCAACATCTGATTTTACCATAATGTATGAGAATCTCCACGGAATCCAGGGAAGGACCCAGCCAGACTCTGTAGCAAGAACAAGTATACCAGGGTTTAGGAAAGCCCAGGAGTCATAAGGTCTAGGAGCTCTGGAAATTGATCCTTGGTTTTGGCAACAGTCTGTCAGCATCTGTTGACAAGCTTAAGGATAACATCTCTCTCGATGATAATACTGTCAGCGTCTGCCCTCAGGGCTTGGTTTTGTGAAAGAAGAAAGTTAAAGAAAAGAAGGAAAGAAAAACGTGGAAGCAGAGAAGCAGGTGAACACAGACAAGCTGTGCTGCTCAGTCAAGCTGAGCTTCTTTATTTATGCATTTCACCAGGCACAGTGAACTATTTGCAAGCTTTCAAGGATGTGGTTGACATTCTACAGTTAGAGATAAAGACTTTAGTGTAGAGTTTTTCGACCTTGTTACTATCATGTGTGATCCTGTTATGCACCATAGGTCAAGCCGGTTTACTTATGCTGTTCCTCTGCAACTCCAAGGAAGGTTGTTTCAGTATGCATCAAAGAGGATAATGTGTAAGTCATAAACATTATATAGAACAGGCATAGCATGAACTAGCCAGGGTTAGGATGTTTCCTGTGCCCTAAAGATCTTATCTGCCAAACCCCTGTTAATTAAGGCATGTGTCAGCCAGCTCCAGTGAATAATTAGTGAGGCATACTGATAAGTTCCTCCGTATCTAGGCTGCATACCCTCACAGTATCTCATTGTGGTTTTGATCTGCATCTCTCTTATGATGAGGGATATTAAGCATTTCTTCATATGATTTTTGGCTATTCATATGTCTTTATTAGAGAATTGTTTTTTCAGCTCATTGTCCCATCTTTTTTTTAAAATATATTTTTATTCATTTATTTTAATTAGATCATAGAGAGAGAGAGATACACAGACAGAGGGAATGTGAGAAAGCAAGATACCAGGTCTAGGACTCGAACCGTGGTTGGCCATGTGGGAGTGTCCAGCACCTTAACCATCCTTAACCACCACACCACCTGCTGGTCCCCATTTTCCCATCTTTTAATTTGGTGTATAATAGCTTTCAAAAATATTCTCCCATTCTGAAGTTGTTGATTTACCCTAATTACTGTGTCCTTGGCTGGGCAGAAACTTCTTAATCTGTTTTAATCCCACTAGTCTATTTTGGGAATTATTGCCTATGGTTTACAGGTCTTATTTAAGAAGTCTTCGCTTACCTCAATGTCTCTCAGAGTTTCCCCAGTGTTTTCTACCAGTAGTTTTACAGTTTGAAGTCTTAGGTTTAGATCTTTGATCTATTTTGAGTTGATTTTTTGTTAATGGTGAAGATGAGGATCCATTTTCATCTTTCTACAGGCAGATACCTAGTTTTTGATGTTGGGCATATTTGAGGAGAGAGAATAGCAACAAAAAGTGAGGTGTAATTTTACTCAGAATTAATGAGAAAAAAAAACAGAATAATGTGAGAGATATTTGGGATTATTCTAGTAACTCTGAATGGTGACAATCCAATGTTTATTATCATACTAAATTTTTATGTATACCATGGAGACATCTCAATTTTTATTATCTATGACTTATGAAAGTCTAACTTAAAACACCAAACCAAGAGGCAATAAACACAAATTTTTTTCTTATTCTTTTTTACATTTAATTATTGTATATCACATGTTTACAACATGCAAAATGAAACTTACCATCATGAATATATACAGTACATTAGTCCAGTTGAAGATATTACTATGCAGACCATAATCAACAAATAATTTTCATTTTTATATCTATTACATGTTTTACTTTATTTTTTTCCTTTGATTTTCTTCTTCCTGGCCCCCATTGTCCACCCTCCTCTCACACTGTCTTTAGTACTCAAAGTTGTTGTCTCTGCTTTTAGACCTTCTATTCTTCCAGTTTCTGCCATACAGTACAGACATTTGGTATCTATGTAGTGGGGAACATATAGTGCCTCTCCTTCATAGTCTAGCTTACTGCACTTAGCATTAAATCTTCCATATTCGTACATTTTTTTTATCAAATGCCAGAGTCTCATTTTTTTTAATAGCTGAGTATTATTCCATAGAATGTATGTGCCACACTTTTTCAATCAGTTCATTTGTTCTTGGGCATTTGAGTTGATTCCATGTCTTAGCAATTCTGAATAGTGCTGCAACAAAAATAGATGCGAAGGTACCAGCAGGTGACGTGGTGGTTAAGGGTGCTGGACTCCCACATGGCTGACCATGGTTTGAGTTCTGGACCTGGCAGCTTGCATTCTCACTTTCTCTCTCTCTCTCTCTCACTCTGGTCACATAGAAAAATAGTAACAATAAAGTTAAATAAAAATAAATCTTTTAAAAGAAAGAAAAAGTTTTTAAAAAATGGATGTGAAAGAATTTTTCTGACTGGGTGTATTCCTATCCTTTGGGTAAATAACCAAAAGTAGAATTGCTGATCATATGGTAGTTCTACTTGTAGATTCCCAAGGAACCTCCATATTGTTCTCCATAGTGGCTGTATTAATTTGCATTCCCACATTCAGGGTAGGAGTGTTCCCTTTTCACTGCAGCCTCACTAGCACTTATGTTTTGTTTTTTTTTTAATTTTATTTTTATTTCATTTTAGCCATTCTGACTGGGATTAAGTGGTATCTCACTGTGATTTAGAAGTCTTTGCCTATTCTGACATCTCCAAGAGTTTCTTGTTTTTTTACCTGTAGTTTTATGGTTTGAGGATTTTATGTTTAGATTTTTTATTAATTTTGAGTTGATTTTTGTTAATGGTAAGATACAGGTGTCCAGTTTAATTTTTCTGTAAGCAAATATATAGTTTTTCCAGCACCATTTGCTGAAGAGATTTTCTTTCTCCCACTGTATTGTCTTGTGGCCTTTGTCAAAAATCAGTTGTCTGTAAGTTTGTGGCCTATTTCTGGATTCTTTATTCTGTTCCATTAGTCTACATGCCTGCTTTTGGGCCAGTACCATACTGTTTTGGTTATTACAGATTTGTAATATATTTGGGAATAAGGGAATGAAATATTGCCTACTTTATTCTTTTTGTATTGCATTGGTGATATGAGGACTTTTATGATTCCATATGTTTATATACATAAACACACACACACACACACACACACACACCTCTGTAGTATAGAAACATAAAAGCAAAACCTCATGCCATATCTCATGGAACTTATATTCTATTTGGGAAGAAAAACGTTAAAAATATAGAAGTAAAATATATAATGTAGCAGAAAGCAACATTATATGTGTATTTTTTTTTTTCTGTTCACTATGGTATTACTCTATGGATTTTTCATATGTGGCTTTTATTGTGTTGCAAAATGCCACTTCTATGCCAATTTTGTTGAGTCTTATTCAAGAAGGGATGTTGTATTTTATCAAATGCTTCTTTTGTACCAATTAAAATAATCATATGGTTTTTAGCTTTCCTTCTGTTAATGTAATATATTAAATTTATTGTTTTGTGTATGTTAAACCACACTTACACCCTTGGAGTAAAGCCCATCTGGTTGGGGTGTATAATCTTTTTTTTTTTGGAGAGAGTTTTCACTGTAGGGCGCGTGCGCTCGCCCGACAGACAGAGAGAGACATAGAGACAGAAAGCGAGAAATCACCCCCCAGGGGGGATGGTCACGCCACAATCCCTTCTCCTCCATTCTCCTCTCGGGATCTTGGGCACGCACGCACACGCGCCCGGCGTGAGTTTTAAGCCACCGGGTCCGGGACACGAACCGCAGTCGACTACGTGGGAGTCCAGCAACATAGCCATTACGCTAACTGCTGGTTCCCAGGTGTATAATCTTTGTAATGTGTCATTGGATATGTCTTGCTAGTATCTTGTTAAGAATTTTTGCATCTATATTCACCAGGTATATTTGCTTGTAGTTTTCTTTGCTTTTTCTTTTTTGTTCTGTCCTTGTTTGTTTTGGGGATGAGGGTGATGGAAGCTTCATGGGATGAATTTGGGAGGATTCCTTCCTTTTGAATCTTTAGAAGTAGTTTGAATAGAATGGGGACTAGCTCCTCTTTAAAGGTTTTGTAGAATTGAAAAGTGAAGCTGTCAGGATTTGGGCTTTTCTTTGTTGGAAGGTTATTTATTACTGATTTAATCTCTTCTTTTTATTGATTTGTTCAGGCTTTTGATGTCTTTTGTCCTTCTGATTCAATCTTGGTATATGTGTCCAGAAATTTTCCCATCTCCATCTGGGTCTCTTTTTTGTTTGCATGTAGTTGCTCATAGTATTCTCTCATAATCTTTTTTATTTCTGTTATGTCTGTTGTAATATTGCCCATTTCATTGTTGATTTATTTCCTTTCTTTGTTCTTAATTAGCCTAGCTAATGATGTGTTGATTTTGTTTACCTTGCCCAAGAACCAACTTTTGGTTTCATTTTTTTTCCGTATAGCTCAATTCTCTATTTCATTTATTTCTGCTCAGGTCTTTATTTTTTTTCTCCTGGTACTTTTTGTTTTTGTTGTTTTTCCAGTTCTCTGAGTTCTGTTGTTAGCTTGCCTATTTGCCACCTTTCCATCTTTTCTTGTGAACGCTAATTACTCTGAACTTCCCTCTTATGACTGCTTTCACTGTGTCCCATAGTTTATGAAAACTGGTGTATTCATTATCATTGGTTTTAATGACTCTTTTGATTTCAGTCTTAATTTCTTCATTTGTGAAGTCATTCAGGAGTAGGCCGTTTAGTTTCTATGTGTTTGTGTAGTTTTGAGGTATTTTTTTCTATAGCTCATTTTAGTTTAATTCCATTGTGGTTGGAGAAGATGATGATTATAGTTTCTGTAACTTTAAATTTGTAAAGGCTTGTTTTGTGCTCTATCATATGGTCAGTCTTTGAAAATATTTCATGAAAGGTGAGAAAAAATGTATACTTTGTGATTTGGGAATGAAAAATTCTATAGATGTCTGTCAAGTCCATTTGGTTTGTGGTATCATTTAGATCCTCTATCTCTTTGCTTACTTTTTGTCTGAATGATCCATCCAAAAGAAACAGTGGGGTCTTGAGATCCCCAGTGATTAATGTGTTAAAGTCTATTTCTCCCTTATGTCTAGTAGTCTCTTTTCCCATATTTAATTGCTCCCATTAAGCACAAATTTTAAAGGCAACAACAGTTTCATTGGTTATAGCCTTGTCATAAAACAACTAACACAATAGTGAATGTGAACAAATAGATTTATTTTTATGAAGTTGTAGGGTGACAAACCTTTCTTGTTTTTCCAGGACTGAGGGAGACAGGAGTTTTAAATTCTAAAACTGTAAAAACAAAAGTTTCCAGAAAACCTAACAATAGCTCACCCATTGGAAAATATACATTAATGTAAGTACCCACACTTGCAGGGAGTGGGTGGGTAGGTGGACTCCAGGTGCTGCTGGCCTATTTTCCCACTGTTTGGTAATCGGCATCTTTAAACATTTATTCATGTATGGTGTGTGTGACTTTCCTTTGATTATAACATCATTATATCTTATAGATTTATTGTCTTCTGCTATATTATAAATTTTACTTAATTTAAAATGTTTTTCTTCTCAACTAGAATGTAAACCCCATGAGAGAAGGCACAAAGTTTTGTCCATTTTCTATGCTTTGTGTACTACTACATGATACACACACACACACACACACACACACACACATCCAAAATCCATTACTTAAACTCACCAAAAAACCAAAATTATTACTTTTGTTATCACAAATTTCTTGGTATCATTAATTTCTTTCTGGAAAATTTTCTAAGAGTATTTATTTATTTTTGTAAGTGTAAATGTAGATGTATATTTTTACATTGTTCAAATTTTTCTGCATGTGATCTTTAGTGTCATTGCATATAAACTGTTTCTGTAAATATTGCTTCAGATTATTCAAAATTCCTTGTGAATATTATATGGTAGCACTTGGAAATGGCATAGACACTTAGTCATTCCTTTACGATTAGTCATCAAGGTCTTTTTAACAGTTCATTCTTATAAATATGGTTAAAGATATGTTTGTAATTTTTTTTAATTTTGATTTTTATGGATATAAAATTACTTGGTTAAGGGTAGGATTTTTCTAATTAATTAATTTTTAATTATTATTCATACATTAAATTGCTATACATCATTTAGATAGTGAAGATACTTTATCCAGAATGATATACACCTCAGTCCAGCCCAGTTGAGACCACCATACACATCCTTGTCAACAGATAATAAATCTTATCTGTGTCCCACAAGTGTATTACCTCTTCATTTTCTTTCCCCAAATTTCCTACACCCTTCCCCTTCCTACACTCTCTTTCCACTTTGTCTCTAGTGTCTATTACAATTTTTAATACTTTCATGTTCTCCAGTCTTTCAATCTCCATCATAGAGTATGGACAGTTAGTATATGTTAAGTGGAGACATGCAATGTCTCTCTTTCATAGCCTGACTTGCTTCACTCGCAACAAATCTTCCATATTTGTCCACTTTCTATCAAATTCTAGAACCTTGATGTTTTTTATTGCTGAATAGTAATCCATGAAGTATATGTGCTACAATTTTTCAATCCATTCATCTGTCTGTGGACAGTTGGGTTTGTTCCATGTTTTAGCAATCATGAATAATGCTGCAATGAAAATAGTTGTGCAAGCACTTTTCTGACTGAGTGCTCTCCTGTCCTTTTGGCAGATACTCAGAAGTGGAATTGCTGGATCATATGGTAGTTCTATTTGAAGGTCTTTGAGGAACCTCCATATTGTTCTCCACAGTGGCTGGACCAATTTACATTCCCACCAATAGTGTAGGAATATTCCCTTTTCATCACATCCCCTTTAGCACTTATCATTATTTGCTTTTTTAATCTTCACCATTCTGACTGGGGTTAGGTGGTATCTCATTGTGGTTTTAATCTGGATCTCCCTTACAGTGAGGGCTGTTGAGCATTTTTTCATGTGCTTTTTGCCTGTTCATATGTCTTTCTTAGAGAGTTGTTTATTCGGCTCATTTTTTTAATCTTTTGATTAGGTTAATAATTTTCTTCTGGGTAAGCTGCTTGAGTTTTCTGTGTATTTTGGTTACCAGTCACTTATCTGAGGCAGTTAACGAAAATTCTCTCCCATTCTGAGGGTTGTTGGTTCACACTAATTACAGTGTCCTTTCCTGTGCAGAAACTCCTTAATCTGATGTAATCCCACCTTTATATTTGGGGGATTATTGCCTGTGTTTTGAGGGTCTTATTTAAAAAGTCTTTGCCTCCCACAATTTCCCCAGTATTTTCCACCAGAGCTTTATAGTTTGCAGTCTTATGTTTAAATCTTTGATCCACTTTGAGTTGATTTTTGTTTTTGGTGACAGATAGGGGTTCAGATTCATCTTTCTGCAGGTGGATACCCAGTTTTCCAAGCACCATTTGCTAAAGAGGTTTTCCTTTTCCCACTGGATTGGATGAGATTTTAATTCATATTTTAAAAATTACTTTCCAGTTTTATCTCTGTACATATTTATAAAATTAGTATGAGAGAGACTAGTGATTATTATTATTTGAGTTAAATTTAATAATATTTAATACGTAGTCACATTTGTTTTGTCCTATTTTACACTTTTTTTTTTTTAGTTAGAAAAAGATTTGGATGAATACATTTCTTGTTTAATACTATCGAGTATTTTTCCATCTAATAAAAATTATTCTTTGAATTATATATTTGTGTTATCAGTAATATAATTTTATTTTATTATGAGTATTTAGAACAATTAATTTATCTGGACTTTGAATTATATAAGATATGATGATAGAGTTTCTCTATTACTTTATTTATTTATTTATTTTAAGTCCCCCTCTCTCCCCACTGGGCATGAGGGCTTGCTGGTGCTGGTCATACTGCCATTTTTTTTTCTAATCCTCTTGCCCATTATGTTTTATATTTTATATAAGATGTGATGATAGAGTTTCCCTATTACTTTATTTATGTTTTATATTAAGATTTTTTTTCTCATTGGGCATGAGCATTTCCTGGTGCTGGTCATACTGCCATTTTTCTTTTCTAGTCCTCTTGCCCATTATGTATCCGGCACTCATACATGTGCCCAGCATGTTTGAAGCTGACTGGGCTGGGGATTCAAAAATGTAGTCACTATGTGCAGATCTGCCTTCTCTTAAGTAGTGCATTACTGCTGTGTCATGGAGTTGGTCCTATGTTTTTTTTTTTTTAATTGTGTTGTAATTCCAAATATGTGTTACGAGGACTAGAGTTCTAGTTTTCTTTATTTGTATTTTCTAATTTACTGACAGCTTCCTGCATTTCTCACTATTTTTGTCATGGATATTAATACTATATACATTTTTTTCCTATTTTTTAGAGATATTTTTGCCATTGGGTGCATGCACATGCCAGAGAAATAGAGACAAAAAGTGAGAAATCCCCCCCTGGGGGGGCTGCTCACACCATAATTTCTTCTCTTCAGTTTTCCTCTTGAAATCTTGGGCATGTACACACATGTGCCTGGTGTAAGTTTTAAGCTGCAGGGTCTGGGACTCAAACCATGTTCGACTATGTGGGAGTCCAGAGACACAATCATTATACCACCTGCTGGTCCCAGTGCTGTATACATTTTAAATCCCACAATTATTATAATTATTTTGTATCCTTAATATTTTGTCAATAATCACATATTTATATCTGTATATTTATATCTATATTTAGGTAGATGTATTTATATAGATAGATATTTTATATATAGAAGATAGATATATTTATATAGAGAAGATAAATATAGATAGATATATTTATATACATAAGCAGGTGGTGTGGGGGTTAAGGGCACTGGATTCTCACAGGGCTGACCATGATTCAAGTCTTGAACCTGGTGTCTTGCTCTCTCACTTTCTCTCTCTTGCTGTGTCCCTCTCTGGTCAAATTAAAAAAATAAATAAGTAAAGTTAAAGGAAATCATTCTTTAAAAAAATTTTGAATCTATCTAAATATAGATAGATATAGATAATATAGAAGCTCTGAGATAATTTTTCACTCCACTGGGACATTTTTCTTTAGTATATTTGATTTAGTGAGGGTTTGTTGGTAAATTATTCATTGTTTGTCTAAAAATATCACCAAGTTCAACCACACATCAAAATTATGATAACACCATGACCAAAAGGGATTTATTACTGGGATGCAAGGTTGATATTAATGTTACATCCAAGAGTAACAGAATAAAAGATAAAAATTACATAAATAGATACAGAAAAAGCATTTGAACAAGTTCAACATTATTTCATGACAAAAAAAACTCTCAACAAAATAAGTATAAAGGAAATTTTATTAACATAATAAAGGCCATTTATGAAAAGCCCTCAGCTACCATCGTAACTAGTGGAGAAAAACATAAACCTTTTTCTCTAAGATTTGTTGGTACAAGGCAAAGATGCCTTTTTTCAGTACTTTTTTAAAGAGTTAATTTATTTCATGAGAGAGACAGAGAGGAGAGATAAAGAGAAAAAACAAGAGAGAAACAACTCTAATAGGGCCTTCACACTGCTATGCAGCCCTTTTAAGCCAGCTTAGATTATAGGCTTACATGGTGGGATCAGGGCAGTCCTGGGATATGAATCCAAGACTTTTTTCATGTGAGTTTAATTAGCATTACTACTGACCCACTGCCTGACCCCGCCTTTTGTAACACTTCTGTTCAACATATATGAGAAACACTAACAAGAGTGATCAAACAACAATCAAAAATAAAAGTCCTCCAAATTGAAAAATAAAAAGTAAAAATTTTAAGATGTCATGATTCTATAATATAAAAAACTCTAATGAGTTTATATTACATGAAAATGTGTTAGAACTAAAAAATGTAGTAAGTAAAATAGCAGGATACAAAATCAACATAAAAAATTCATCACTCTTTTTTTTAAAAAGACATTTTTGCTATAGGGTGCATGCACTTGCTAGAGAAACAGAAAGACAGAAAAAGAGAAAGCCAGAAATTCTCCATGGGGATGATTTCTCCTCCATTTTTCTCTTGGAATTTTGGACATGCATTTACAGGTGCCCAGGGTAAATTTCAAGTTACTGTGTCTGGGACTCAAACTGTGGTTGGCCATGTGTGAGTCCAGTGCTTTAACCACTATGCCACTTGTTGGCCCTTAATTACATTCTTAAAAAACAATCAAGACATATTTGAAAAATAATTAAAAAAAACAATCTCATTTATAATAGCATTAAAAAAACTACTTAGAAATAAATATAACTTAGGCAGTGAAAGACTAAAAGCTGTATCACTGATTTAAAAAAATTGATAAAAGCAATTGGAAAAAAAAACACACAAACCGAAGATTCACATGCAAAAGAGTGAAAATGGGTTCTTATTTTATGCCGCACACAAAAATCAACTCAGAAAAATATATTGGGAAAAGGCTGTTTGATATTGGCCTTGGCAATATTTTTTGGGTATGTATTCCAAACTCAAGTAACAAGAGAAAGATAAATAATTAATATGCAAAAATAGACTAAATATATTTTGTACAGCAAAAGAAACAATCGCAACATAAAATCAATGGGGAGAAAATATTTGCAAACCATATATCTGATAAGGAGTTAATATAAAAATATGTGGTAAACTAATACCACTGAATAGCTAAACAAAATGAAACAAAACAAAAATAAAATTTAAAAAACCTGATTAAAATGTGAGCAAAGGATCTGAATAGATATTTCTAAAAAGACATACAAATGGCCATAGATACATAGAAAGGTGTTCAACCTCACTAATCACCAGGGAAAAGCAAAGCAAAACCACCCCCATTCCTATTAGGATGGCTATTATCATAAAGACAAGGTTTAACAAATTTTGGCAAGGGTGAGGAGAAAAGAGAACTCTAGTAAGCTATTCAAAATTTAAACTGCCCCAGTCATTACGGAAAAAAGTATAAAGAGTCCTGGCAAATAGATGTGTATTTTCTAGTCCATTTCATGCTCACTTTGTTGTAGAGTGCCACCGAATGAATGACCGACAAAGCCAGATTAAGTTTAAAGGGAGTCTTTATTAGCTGGCCAGCGACTACAGTCTGAGGCTTGGGGGGGTGGTGCTGGGGGATGGTGGTGGTGAGAGTCAAACTGCAGCCCTACCAAAGTTTGAGTAGTCTTTTTATATAGGGAGTCAGTTACCAGGAGTTTCTATGCAAGCAGTTACAGAAGCTGAGCCAAGCAAGTTAATTATTTCTGAGGGGAGTGGGGTTTCCATGCAAGCAGTTATATTGCTAAACAAAAGGGTTTGGGGTTAGTTAGCAAAGACAGTAGCAGGTACAGGTTGTCGTCTCGGATATGGTTTTCTATATGGCTAACACAAACTATTTTCTCATGGGAAGAGCAAGCAGGTTTACAGAAACAGACAACCATGTTAGGATAAGGGAACAAAATAGACAAACAGTTGTTTATGTGCAAGATCTAATACACAGCCTTCCACAACTTCTGAATCCCTATACCATCTGAGTTCTCTGGTCCAACTCTAGATTCCATAAAGTACTAATTTCTAACAGATCTTTTAAATCCTAGTACTTCAGAGAAGCCAAAGCTTTAAACATTGGGTATCATTCTATCTAAGTGTTTCTTTTTAATTCTTAGGACCCATAAAATATCCTCTCTGACTTACAAGCAACAAAAAAAAAAATCTAGTTCCTGTCTAAAGTTAGAGGGGAGGCTCTTGAATGTATTTATGCTGCTATCTTACCAATTTTATTCAAAGACATTAGGACTTAATTGCCATTAACTACACTATTTTTAAAAAATTATTTATCATAATCATAATCTTGTTTATATTACATTGAATCACACATAACTTTACAGTGTATTACATTGCTTTTTCAAAAAAGAATGCCATGCATGTCGGTCAATACAGAGACATTAATTTCCCCACTTCATCATTCAATATCTTTTCATTGTTTTTCCCAATCATTATTATTATTATTATTATTCCAATTATTTTTTTAACCAAGAAATCATTATTTCTTATTTTGCTTGTAAAAAGACTTTACCCATCATGAAATGCTTCTCAGACAAATCCAGTTGAGAATGCTATACATGCCATCATCAACAGGTAATAAACCATATCTGTGTCCCACTAATGTCATGCCTCTCTATTTGGTCTCTTGCTATCAGTCTCTATTCTTTTCTTTTCACCCCCCCCCCCCTCCCACCCTGCCTTTCCTC
>NW_006159501.1:1760079-1763228 GCF_000334495.1 Tupaia belangeri chinensis
TTTTTCTTTCCCCCCCCCCCCCCATTCCACACTGTCTTATCTTCGTTAAGTATTTTCACTGCTTTTATGTCCTCCAATAATTCCCTCTCTACCATAGAGTGCAGATAGTTGGTATATATTAAGTGGATACATACAATCTATTTTTTCCATAGCCTGGCTTGCTTCACTCAGCAATAGATCCTCCATATCTGACCACTTTCTATCAAATGCCAGGGTCTTGTTACTTTTTATGGCTGAGTAGTATTCCATACAGTATACATGCCACACTTTTTCAATCCATTCATCAGTTTGTTGACATTTAGGTTGGTTTCATGTCTTGGCAATTGTGAATAATGCTTCAAAAAACATTGAAGTCCAAGCACTTTTCCAACTGAGCATTCTCCTGTTCTTTGGGTAGATATCCAGAAGTGGACTTGCTGGATTGAATGGTAATTCTATTTGTAGATCTTTGAGGAACCTCCATATTGTTCTCCACAGTGGCTGAAGCAGTTTACATTCCCACCAACAGTGTAGGAGAGTTCCCTTTTCACCACATCACCGCCAA
Source organism: Tupaia belangeri chinensis (assembly GCF_000334495.1). Taxonomy (NCBI): domain Eukaryota; kingdom Metazoa; phylum Chordata; class Mammalia; order Scandentia; family Tupaiidae; genus Tupaia; species Tupaia belangeri. The sequence continues at coordinate 1,760,624 of NW_006159501.1, forward strand.
CACTTATCACTTTTTATATTTGTAACCTTTGCCATTCTGACAGGGGTTAGGTGGTATCTTATTTTGGTTTTTATCTACTTATCACTTTTTATATTCTTAATCTTTGCCATTCTGACAGGGGTTAGGTGGTATCTCATTGTGGTTTTTATCTGCATCTCCCTTATGATGAGGGATGTTGAGCATTTCCTCATATGCTTTTTGGCTTTGCTGTGCAGAAACCTCTTAATCTGATATAGTCCCACTTGTCTATTTTAGTGATTATTGCCTGTGCTTTAGGAGTCTTATTTAAGAAGTCTTTACCTACTCCAATGTCTCCCAGAGTTTCCTCAACATTTTCCACCAGTAGTTTTATTGTTTGAGGTCTTAGGTTCAGATCTTTGATCCATTTTGAGTTGATTGTTGTTAATGGTGAAAGATGGGTGTTCAGTTTCATCTTTCTGCAGATGGATACCCTGTTATTCCAGTACCATTTACTAAAGAGGTTTTCCTTTTCCCAATGGATTGACTGATATCCTTTGTCAAAGGTCAGTTGGCTGTAAGCTTTGGGATTATTTCTGGGGTCTCTATTCTATTCCATTGGTCAACATGTCTGCTTTTGTGCCAATACCATGCTGTTTTGATGATCCCAGCTTTATAGTATATCTTGGGATCAGAGAGTGATATGCCTCCTACTCCATTCTTCTTGCGCAGGATTGCCTTTGCAATACGAGGTCTATTATGATTCAAGACAAATTCTATAATTGTCTTTTCTAGATCTGTGAAGAATATTTCTGGTATTTTGATTAGAATTGCATTAAACATGTAGATTAATTTGGGTTGAATTGACATTTTGATTATGTCAATTTTTCTAATCCAGGAACATGGGATGTCCTTCAACTTTTTTATGTCACTTTCAATATCTTTTTTTAAGCTTTTCATAGTTCTCTTTATCAAGACCTTTGACTTTCTTAGTTAGGTTTATCCCTAGGTATCTTATGCATCTTGTGGCTATGGTGAAAGTGATTCCTTTCTTTAGCTCCACTTTGTTCAACTTGTTCATATGTAAAAATGCTATAGATTTTTGGATGTTGATTTTGTATCCTGCCACTTTACTGTATTCACTTATTACTTCAAGAAGTTTTTTCATGAAGACCTTTGGGTCTTCTAAGTATATCATCATGTCATGTGAGAATAAAGATATTTTCAACTCTACTTTGCCTATTTGAATGCCTTTTGTATTGTTCTTTTCTCTGATTGCATTAGCTAAGACTTCCAGTACTATACTATATTAAAGAGCAGTGGAGAAAGTGGGCAGCCTTACCTAGTACTCTTTTCTAGTGGAAAAGCTTTTAGCTTTTCCCCATTCAGTATGATGTTAGCTGTAGGCTTTTTTTTTTTTTTTTTAGAGGTTTTTGCTATAGGGCACATGCGCTCACCAGAAAGAGAGAGAGAGACAGAAAGTGAGAAATCAGCCCCCATGGGGGATGGCCACACTGCAATCCTTTCTCCTCCATTCTCCTCTCGGGATCTTGGGCATGCACGCACATGCACCTGGAGTGAGTTTTAGCCACCAGGTCCGGGACTCGAACCATGGCTGGCTACATGGGAGTTCAACAACATAGCCATTATGCTAACTGCTGGCCCCAACTGTAGGTTTTTCACAGATGGCTTTTATTGTGTTGAGAAATGACCCTTATATACCAATCTTACTGAGGGTCTTAATTGTAAAAGGATGTTGATAAAATGCTTACTCTGCATCAATTGCAATGATCATATGTTTTTTATCTTTTTTTCTGTTAATATGGTGTATTACATTTATGGTCTTGCATATATTGAACCACCCTTGCATCCCTGGGATAAAGGCTACCTCGTCATGATGAATAACCTTTGTTATATGTCCTTGGATACAATTTGTGAGTATCTTGTTGAGAATTTTTGCATCTATATTCATCAATGGTATTAGTCTGTAGTTTGCCTTTTTTGTCATGTCTTTATCTGAGAATGAGGATGATGAAGGCTTCATAAAATAAATTTGGAAGGTTTCCTCCCTTTTGAATCTTTGGAAATAATTTTAGCAGGATAGGGGTTAACTCTTCCTTAAATGTTTTGTAGAATTCAGAAGGGAAGCCATCTGGACCTGGGCTTTTCTTTGTTGGAGGTTATTTATTACTGATTCAATCTCCTGGCTTGTTATGGATCTATTCAGGTTCTCTATGTCCTCCTGATTCAATCTTGGTAGATTATATGCACCCAGGAATTTGTCCATCTCCTCCAAGTTATCTTGTTTGTTGGCATATAGTCACTCAAATTATCTTCTAATGATATTTTGTATTTCTACTATATCTGTTGTAATATTGCCTGTTTCATCACGTATTTGATTTCTTTCTTCTTCTTGATCAATCTAGCCAATGGTGGGTCAATCTTGTTAATCTTTTTAAAGAACCAGCTTTTGCTTTCATTTATTTTCTGTATGACTTGTTTATGTTCTATTTCATTTATTTCTACTCAAACCTTTATTATTTCTTTTTGCCTGGCATTTTTGGGGTTTGTTTATTGTCATTTTTCCAATTCCCTGAGGCATGATGTTAGGTTATCTATTTGCCATCTTTCCATCCTTTTCTTATGC
>NW_006159501.1:1764121-1807595 GCF_000334495.1 Tupaia belangeri chinensis
TTTTTTCCCATATGAAAGATAATCTTGCCGGGTATAGTATTCTTGGTTGAAATTGTTTTTCATTCAACACTTTGACTGTATTTTCCCATTCTTTCCTTGCCTACATTGTTTCCACAGAGAGATCCGATGTTAGCCTGATGGGGTGACCTTTGTAAGTAACTTGGCATTTCCTTCTTGCCAACTTTAGTATCTTGTCTTTGTCTGTTGTTTTGCCAGTCTGGCTACGATGTGCCTTGGAGAAGATCTTCTTGGGCTGATTCTACTCACAGTCCTGTGTATTTCTTGGGTCTGGATATTTGAATTCCTTTCTAGGTTTGGAAAGTTTTCTTCCAGGATTTCATGAAATAAATTATCTATGTCATTACTTTCTTCCTCTTCTGGGATACCAATTATCTGGATGTTAAGGCACTTGATGATGTCTAGTATTCCTCATATATTATCCTCATTTTTCATGGTTGTTTACTCAATCTACATTAGAGATTTGATCTTCTGCCTCATCTAACCTACTTTTAGTACTTTCAAGGGAAGTTTTGATCTCCTGTATTACATTCTTCAACCCTAAAAGTTCCATCTGGTTCTTGTTTAAGTTATCTATTTCATCTTTCAAATCATGAAAGGACTTCCTCATCCTGGAGCTTCTTGTCTCTTTTCTCTTCCATCTTAGTTTGGTCACTACAAATATTCTGAATTCCTTATCAGACATGTCCAGGATGTCCATTGTATTGACTGTGGGTCATGTAGGCATGATGATTTATTTCCCTTGGGGGAGAGGCCTTTTGTTGGTTGCTCATACTTTTTGAGCCTTTGCGATTGTTCTTAGTCATCAGGTGATCTATATGTTGCTTCCTAAATTATTTAAGGTATCTCTGAGTGTTAAAAGGTGTGCAGGATTAGAAAATTGATGATTTCTCTTATGGTTGGCCTACCTGTTGCTCACCAATACCGTGTACTGTTTTCACTAGTCCTGGGTGACCCACAGTCTTCCCTGTTTCTAAGGAATGGTGAGCCTCCAACTGACTTAATAAGCAACACCTCAACAGCAAAAAAAAAAAAAAATTGCTTGATTCACAAAAGAGATCTCAATGCCCATCCTATTATTTACCATGCATTTTACATGTAAATAGTATCAAATATTTATGATTTCATGATTTGTGTAAAATATAATAACATGGAACACATATTTATTAAACATCTTTCTAGATTGAAGAATACACAGGGAAATAGACTCTTGGTGACTTCTGTAGAGATAAATGGTAACTGGAGAACAGAAGTAGTAAGAAGAATAAGCTTTGATTTATTTAAAAATTTTTTTTGAGAGAGAGATTTTTGGTTTAGGGTGCATGTGCTCACCAGAGAGACAGATATGGAGAGACAGAAAGTGAAGTGAGACATTACCTCCCAAGGGGGATAGCCATATCACAATCTCTTCTCCTCCTCCATTCTCCTCTTGGGATTTTGGGCACACACTCACATGTACCCAGCGTGAGTTTTAAGTCACTGGGTCTGGAATGCAAACTGCAATAGACTGTGGGAGTCTAGCAATGTAACCATTATGTCATCTGCTGGTCCCTGAATAGGTTGTTTTAAAAAAAGTAACACATAGAAATAAAAAACAGAAAGGTCACCTAGCCTAGTCCTAGGATTCATGTGCATAGGAAGAACTCAGAGGATTTTAGGCAGATGAAACACTAGCAGAAAAAAGAAATGAGGCACATGTGAATAGAATTGCTGAGTATTGGTATTTGTGACTGAACAGAATATGGAGTATATGAAGTGGAATGATAAAGGTGCATTAAGGGCATTTATGTGTAATACTTTTCTTTCAGAATGCCCTTGCTTGTGATAGATTTCCTGTACAGACACAATACCGTTACGATTTCACAAAGATTGAAACATCTCTGATTTACTCCTTTTCCCAACTTTATGTCTTCCTTCTCTCCTCTTTCTCTGAACTGTATTTAGACAAAGAAGAAACCAGGCAATATGATTGAATATAATCACTCTGGTGAAATTATTTTTCCTTCTATTTCGGACTCTTTAAAGAATAGCAAGTTTTCTCTTTTTATTCCAAATTTTTAGTAGGCCATTTATGCTTTCTTTCTAAAATTTTATCCCTTAATTGGTTCCCAAGATACTTCTAGAAGTTCAATTTGTCTCATTAAACCTCCTGTCCTGGATGTGACTCTTGGGAATAGCAGTTCATCTCAAAGTAAAGCATACTCACTATGTAAGTTTATGTGGTGAAGGAAGCTTATAATGACCATAGAGATTACTTGAGACTTTGGGATAAACTTGAGGCTCTCCAGAGATGATTTCCCCTGAAAAAAATTGAGCATTTTTTTTAGCGTACTGTGGAAAGGTAGCAGGAAAAGGTGGGGGAGGAATACTACCTATTTGAGAATCAACTGTGGATGCCAGAAGCTGCTTAGCCCTTAATCGTTTTTTAAAAGAAGAGAGACAGAGAGACAGAGAAAAAAAGACAGGCATCCCTACCAGGGTCTTCACACATGATCCACCCTTATCTCAGGTAGTGTGGGTCATGGGCGTGCATATCTGGTGAGCTCAGCGAAGCCCTGGGTTACAAACACATGTTGATCCTATTGCAGTGCTGCTATGCCACCTCTTAGACTGTGGCTGAGTCTGACTAGCTATGTTATGATTGCCATTACTTTCCCACAGCATGTACCTTTACAACATGGCTGCATCTTTTGCATCAAAGTAAGAGTTTTATAGTGTATTTGAAGCAATGATTTTCTAATTTGAAGTTACTCTCGAGTGTGTGAGGTGGTCACTTATGGCATTTTAAGGATGTTCTTGGTCCACAAGACAAGCCTTGGATAGATTGTAGAAAGTATTCTGATTTTCACTAGGTGTTTAATTCTGGGAATATTGCTTCAGACCTGTTCTATGGCATATAGTCATATCCATCATGGTAGATGAGTGAATATGGAGTCAAGGAAAGGGATTTGACTTCCATAGTTCATGCTCCAAATACACTGTTAGTCTATTTGTTTACCTTACATCAATGTCACATGTATACATTATTGTGTTTTTATTACATATCTTGGCATCCATTACAAGCAGTTCTTCAACACTGTTCTTCAAATTATCATGGTTATGCTTGACTGTTTAAATTTCTATATGTACTTTAAGATCAGTCTGTCAATTTACACAAAGAAACTTTATTTTTAGTTCTAATTCTTCTAATTAAATTTTCATCATGGAAGTACAAGCGCTAGGAACATAAATCCCATGTCTTAAAAGAAATAAGAGAATTTCATTTTCTTTAAGAAACTATTGAACAATGAAAGGAATAATATTAGGTAAAAACTAGCCATTTATATGTATATACATATATATATGTACATATATATGTACATACATATATATACACACACTCACACACATATACACACATATATATGTATATATATAATCAATGTGTATGTATACATATATATCCAATGTGTATATGTATATATATCTCAGTGTGTATAGTGTGTATGTGTATATGTGTGTACATATATATGTGCACACATAAAGAAAGAAGAGAATTTCATTTTCCCTAAGAGAATATTGAAAGGAGTAATATTAGGTAAATACTATACACACACACACACATAAATACATATATATATACATATATATATATATAAAGTTTGGCACTCTAACTGTGGTCAACCATGTGGGAATCCAACAACTTAACCACTATGCCACCTGCTGGCCCTGCCATTGAGATTTTAAACTCTCATTTAATTTATTATTTCCATGGGCACTAGTTTTGTTATCTTTTATGTTATCATCTCTAATAATAAGCTTTAATGTTGAAATGAAATTTCTAAATGACCTTTAAAAATATAGTTATTCATTAGTTCATTCATGTTAACCCAACTTTTTTAAGGCAGTTATGTCAGCTAATGTACCTAAATTAATAATAAGACTTATCAAGGACCTTTCAAACTTAATTCCCAAATTTAAGGCAAATAACATTTGAAAGCCTTTATTTTTATAATATTTATTTTAAAAATTAATGAATTGCGGAATAGGGAGAACAAGTAACTTGTCCAAGATCACTTGACTCATAAAGAGTTGGAGCTAAAATGGAAATCCAGACTCTCTGATTAAAATCCTGATTTTCTTTCTGCCATGTTTTTCTATTTCCAAGCTTCTAAGTCTGTCTTCTTGGCCATTGCCATTCCTTCCATCATAAGTAGGCTCTTACGGGACCAGCAGTTGGTGTAATGGCTATGTTGCTGGACTCCCATGTAGTCAATTGTGGTTTGAGACCCAGACACGGTGGCTTAAACTTACGCCAGGCACGTGTGCATGTGTGCCCAAGATCCTAGGAAGAGAATGGAGGAGAAGGGATTGCGGTGTGGCCATCCCCCTGGGGGGTGATTTCTCGCTTCCTGTCTCTCTGTCTCTCTCTGTTTTTCTGGTGAGTGCACGCGCCCTATAACAAAAACCTTTCAATAAATAAATAAATAGGCTCTTACCTATTTTGTCCTGGTGAGAGTCTATCTACTCATTAATTTATAGCATCAGTCCCTTTTTACCCCAGAAACTGATAACTAAGTAAGAAGTGGTCAGCACAGCTGTGATGTGAATTGGTAAGTAATGCACTGCTCTGCAATATTGGAAACCATATGGAAAATTGGGGTTAAGTTCCTGGGCAACCTTTACCTTTTAGATGTGTGATAGTGTGCATGTAATCATGGCACTCTGGGAAAGCTAGGGGGAAGATTGTGCATGAGACCCTGTTGAGGGTGCTGTCTTTTTGTCTTTCTCTCTCATGAAAGAAAGAAACTTCTAAAAGAGCATTAAAAAAATTCAGTTGTCTTTTCTTACTGAATTCACATAACTCTTTGTACCTCACTTATACTTATCTCTTTGTGCTTTATATTTATACAAAACAATTCTCTCCAGCAAGACTATGAACATCTTGCTGGCAATAAGTGATTCTTATGTATTTGACATTTGCTATGCCTAGTTCCATGTCCAGCATAGGGTAGGTGCTTGCTGCTCATTTAAGAAATGAATAAATTAATGAATTCAGTGAGTATAGAAAATGTGTTAATGTAGCTTATAAATAGGCACTTGAAATTAAGGGGAAGATGGAGAGAAATGTTACCAAAAACAAAACCAAAAAATTTTCAGATAGCTGCTCTTCTCAAATGGTAACAAAGTATCATTAACAAGAAAATCAGGTGACACTTTTTGCTAATACATTTCTTTCCATCTAGGGAAAATTGTTCCTCCCAATATGGTGTGTTGGAGTTGTGATGACTATCCCTGTGGTCTGAGGACAATGTGGTCTTTATGGCATTAGAAACAGAAACATGGGTTCTGCCATAAATCCTATCAAGTTTTGAATTGATGCTTTCACCTTCTCAAGATAAGCCAGGACTTTCATTCTTTGAAGAAAAATGAGAATGTGCTTATTTATTGTGAGAACATAGGTCATCTGAAAAGGCAAACTGTTTTCAAATTAAAGATGATATCTTTTGTATATGGAGAAAACAGGAATGTGAACTCTGAGCAGAGTTGCAAAACGACAGTTCTCTGGTGGGGGCTGCTGCTGACTCATTTGGAGAACCATCACTGGTCACTTAATCTTTTAGGTCCTTGGTCTTTTAGCTTCCAAGTGGGACAGATGTTACACACACACAAACACACACACACCATCATGCACATGCATAAACATTGAGTTATGGTAAGGATTATTGGTAGATATAAGATTAAGATTATGGTATGGATATTCTCTGTGAACTCCACCAAAGCACTGGGCAATTGTGAGGGAGTTCACATGGGCATAGTAAACAGATAGTTGAGCTGGGAATTTGGTGACCTGAAGCTGAGATGCACAAGCATAAAAGTTAACCCCCTTTGGTCAGTGCAGAAGAAGATGGGGATTGGGGGAGGGAGCAACTTCTCTTTCTTGACCACAGGCTCTATAAAATATGATTTGAAAGCCACTGCCTTATCTCATTTGATCCTTACTGCTAACTTATGTTTATTATTAATCCTACTTTAGAGGTCACAAACCTGAAACTTGTATGACTTGCCCTGGGTCACACAAACAATATTAGTTGAGCTAAAACTTTCATACAGGTCATCTGACTCCAAATGATGTGTTTCTAGAAGAGAATAATAATTCTCTTCACTTTAACAATAGCAACTAGGGAATAATGAACTTATGCATTTTAAAGAACTGACTCTAGGATTTCAAAATGGAACCTTCAGTGTGGTTATGAAGGTATAAATCTTCTGTGTCTGTAAACATGTAAACACTAAAATGATGAATTATTTATCAAGCAGAAACAACTTATCTCTCATGGCAGAGTGAGGAAGACAGTATTTAATGGCAGAATTTATAGCTTTGACATCTCAATCTTGATTTTTCCCATTGGAACATCCAGTTTTTATGAATCAGTATGATACCCATCCACAGTTTAATATATGTAAACAAAATGGTCTACCAGAAATATTTCATTTTTAAGATACCAGTAACAAGTCTTAGAATACTTGTAGATTCTTAAAAATTCAAATTGAGGGGCCACAAGGTGGACCAGTATTAATGCAAGGGGACCTACCTGGTGATCATCTTAGATTCACATCACAGGACCTCCCTGAGCACGTGGGCATGTGAACACATGCCTATATTCCAGGCCAGCTGAGACCGGGGATGGGTAGAGATGTCAAGGTCCTCTTAAAAACCTTATGAAGTTCTGTATAGTATTTTACTTCTCCCCCCTCTCTCTGTCTCTCACTTGTTCTCTCTCTCTTTTTAAAATTTACCAGAGGAGCATATGCACCTGCTGGAGAGAGGCAGCGAGCTAGAGACAGTGAGAAAATACCCCTTATGGGGATGGCCATGTCTCAATCTCTTCTCCTCCACTTCTTCTTCTGGAAATTTGGGTGCCTATGGTTGTCATACTCCACAAACTGCCCAGTCTGGGACTCAAACTGTGTAGTTAGCCACATGAGATATAGCTGCCCCAACCACCATTCCACTGATTGTGAATGTCTGGTAAGTGTCTGGTATGGGCTGAGTGTAATAAGGCCATGGGCTCTAAGATAGGAGCTGAAACCTTATTTGTTTCTCTTATGAAATAAATGAACTTTGGCATATTACTTAATAGCTATATCCATTAATTTATTTATTATTCACCCACAGATATTGACTGAGTGCCCTCCAAGTGTCAGACATTGTACTAAGAGCTGCAGAGTTAGTGTTATATATGAGTCTTGGCATTTGCATTCATAGAGATTGAAGGCAAAATAGGGTGCTATGATAAGATAATGGACATGAAAGTGATTTTCCAGTGGAAAAGACTGATGGAATGTTTAATAGAATCTCCTGAGAATGGACATTAGTTATGTAGTATTAAAATATGACTTCATAGGAAATAAAATTTTGGTTTAAATAAATGACAGGGACAGATCCTAGGAAAACATACCACCCTGGTAGGGCAATTTTATGTTCTAAGATAGTGACACAGTAAGATCTGGAGCCAATCCACCTTTCCAGCAGAGCATGTGCATTAGGTAGAGAAGGATGAGTTGCCACAAATTTTGGAAGATGTTAGACCATGAGGACTGAGACATGTGCTGACAGAAGATTGTGCTCTGAAATATGTTCCAAACTCTCAGTCACTCAAATTTTTCTGAGTGTTACCAAAATCATGAACTACTGAATGTAATTATATTTCTTACACAGGGACTCTACTTTGAATCTATTTTTTTTATGACAAGAACCCAGGTAGTACTCATGTAGTGAAGGCCAAGAGGAATATGTAATAAAAAGAATAGAATGACACTTCAGGGAGATCGGAATTGGCACAGCCCTGGAATTGGCATTCAGGAATCTCTGCCTCAGTTAGCTTTTGTCAAGTAATTTTCAAAAGTAATCTAGGTCATGCTTCACGTTGAGTGTAGGTTCACTGCAGTTCTGCACCACAGAGCTGCATTTGGTTATCTGAGCTGAGGAAGCAGACCCTCACTGGGATGTGCTGTTCTCGACATCAAGATTACATGAAAGTATAAATAAAGTACTCTATGGACAGCTAGAACTTATCCATCTTTCAACCTGGAAAAGATGATGGAATGGTATGGGTGACACAGAATGGCATAATAAAGGATGCAGAAGTTAAGAAACATGGGGACTTTTTTTTTAAATTTTGAGTGCTGTGGGAAGAAATAAATATCTTATTAATAAGGGTGAGAAATTATTTACTTTCATGCATATCAATATAATAATTTAATACTTTCTTTGGTAGTGACATGAAGGAATGAGAAATGTAGTAGAAAAGTCAAATATGAATAGAAAAGTTCAGGAGAATGATGTATATGGTAAAGCCAATGGAAATGAATAAAGAAGGAATAATGAAAAGTTTCGGAGTTATATTTGGCAGAACTTGGAGACAGCTTTATTGTGACTGTGTTGTGAAGAATTTTGCTATTAACACAAGGTTTACAAAGGATAATAGTAGAGTAAATAATATGGTAGTAGGCTTTTTTTAACTATCTTAAAACAGAAGTCCCTTTAAAACACTTTAGACTCTCTTCTTTTAATTTCTAGGGGAATATGTGAATAAGAGAGAGAGAGAGAAAGGGAGAGAGAGAGAGAGAGAGAAAGGGAGAGAGGAGAGAGAGAGAGAGAGAGAGAAAAGAGCTTGGCAGTGGGGCATGGTTCTACTGTAACTCTCTTTCCTCCATTTCTCCATCCCATTAGGATTTTGGGCACATATAACCAGTGTGTTTTTCAGGACTGGGATCTAAACTAGGGTTGGCCATGTGGGTTATGGTTTTCTATGCTCAGGGCTTAACTACTGTTGTATGGAGCCAGCCCTAAAAAAACTCTATGATCTTATCAACAGTCTTACCCAGTAATGATGACCTTGGAGAACAAGACAAAGTCACAGGCAGAATGGGAATTCTACTGGTACCCCTTGGTAGGGCTGTAGCAGTTACTTACAATTTATGTAAATTCTTATTGTCCCTTTCTGATTGGGGCCCATTACTTGCTGACTATAAAATGTTTTGAATATTACCTTTGCCTATGAGGTCACTTTATCTGTCTTTATTCTTCTAGTCTACATAATATTACTGAGTGGGGGACTAAAATGGATATTCAAATTCCATTGTTTTATCTTCATCCCCACAACATGGTATTATGTTGCTTACTTCTTTTATTGTATAAAACCCTCTTGAGAAAACATTGACTCATAGCTGAACATTTTACCTTGACCAAATGGCATCTTCATCTCCATTAGGAAAGGAATAGTTTCATCCATATTTCCAGAATAGATCATATAAATCTTCATTAGTCTTAGTTGTGGTCAAGTATTCTCTCACATCTACCACTATAGCACTGACATCCCTCACCTTCCTTGACATTTACCATATTCCAGATTTATTATGCTAGGAATTTACTTTCCAATTGCCAAAAATCTGCAAGATTTACACATTAAAGTAAATATTGCTTATTTAAGCTTTCTTTATATATAAGCACCCAAGTAGAGAACATTCTTTGATATCAGAGGCAGATAAACTCCTACATTTTTGTTGTTGTTGTTCTTGTAATCTTTTCCTGTTGAGATCAGGGAGAGTCAATTTCTCCTTACTGGGTTCTTCTCTGTACATTCAATTCTCCAAGCTCATCTTTTTCTCTATTACACAGTGAATTATAGTCTTGCTGCATTAATTATATACAAATAATAATTTAATTGCCTAGAAGTCTTATCCATCAATTAAACCAGGATCCCCTAAGGTCTATTACTCAGCAGTTTATTCTACTTTCTGTTAAATTCTGTTACCTCCTTCAGGAATATTTTTGTCGGAATATTGTTCTCTACCCATTTCTTCTATGTTGGGGTTTCTCAGAATCATCAGTTCTTTTCTCTATTCATTCTGCTTGGTCTAGTTCTTCAGACACTTATATTTGTTGAAAAAAGCTGGAATTTTACTTTCTACTTCTCATCATAGTAAGTATAGACTTGCTCTTTTATTTTGCTGATAAGCAAGGAAATTGGTCTGTAGGACCTAGGGAAATTAGAAGACTTCTGTATAAAATAAATAACTACATCTTCTTGTCCTGTATTTTCATAGGTCCATCTTCTACCTAAAGTATAATTTCATTTCACTGTGTTCTCTAAGCCAACTTGGAACTTTTCATGCCTGTTTATGGCATAGTCACTGAGGCATGAAATCTGTCTGTCTCTGTTGCCTCTTTGTTTTATTCATTTTCTTTTCTTATTTTTTCATCACTTGTATGATAGTTATCAAACCTAGACTCCCATACTTTTGATGCTGTCTATGACTTTCTCAGCAGAAATATCACCATTACTGACTAGTATTTGAACGAATGATCCTAGGTTTAGATGATGACAGCTTCCAATTCATCAGGCATAAGATGAATCTTGCCCAATAAGGATATACATAGCTAGCTAGCTAGAGAGAATTTACCAGGTTGGAAAACTCAGGCTTATGTGTTATTCGGCCTACAGAAAGACAGTTTTGATTATTTTCAAGGACTATATTTCACAAATATTACCAAAGGTAACTAAAAATGAGTCTGAAGAGGAGGCAGATAGATTTTCTGACAATTAGATGAAATTTAGAAATGTCTTCCCTAAGGTTAACCATGTATATAAATTACACACACACACACACACACACACACACACACACACAAATGATCCGTGTGTTATTAAATGTAACACATCTTTCTTTAAAGACAAGGTTAGAGTTTGATTCAATAATAGGGAATTGTTAACTTATCTAATCTGGAAAGAAAGTAAAAAGTTAACACTTAAGAGCTAATCTTAATTCCCTAGCGACTGTGAGTTCTTTGTGTCTTTCATAGCCTATTGAACTTTGTGTGCTAACCTGAGGGCTGTCAGGCTTTTCTTTCTTTACTTTCTCTTTTTATTGCCAGAGGGCATCTGCACTACCCAGAGATGAGAGAAAAAGAAAGAAAGAATGTAACCCTGGCGCCAGAAGGTGGTATGGTGGTTGAAGTGCTGGACTCCTATATGGCTGGCTGCAGTTTGAGTCCTAGCCCTAGTGGGTTCCTTTCTTACATTCCTTCCTTCTCTCTCTCTCTCTCTCTCTCTCTCTCATGAGCACATGTGCCCTATAGCAAATTAAAAAACTATGATAAATAAATAAAATTAGATAAATAATCCTTAAATACCCCAAAAAATGAGAATAAAAGGAAGAATGTAGCCCCAACAGAGTGTGGTCACACTTCAGTTCCTTTTCGTCCATTTCTCCATCCTGTTAGGATTTGGGGCACACACACACACATCCATGTCTGGAGTCTTTTTTAAGTCACTGAGACCGAGATTAAAACCTCAGTAAGCCATGTGGAATCTGGTTCTGAATGCATAGCACTTAACCACTGTACTACAGCAAAAGACCTGGACTTTTTTCAATGGCCCATCCAATTTTTTTTTTTTTTTTTGAGAGTTGTTGTTGTTGTTTTGCTCTAGGGCGTGTGCACTCGCCAGACAGAGAGAGACAGAAAGACAGAAAGTGAGAAATCACCCGGAGGGATGGGCACGCCGCAATCCCTTCTCCTCCATTCTCCTCTTGTGATCTTGGGCATGCATGCACACGCGCACGGCGTGAGTTTTAAGCCACCAGGTCCAGTATGCAAACCGCGGTCAACTACATGAGAGTCCAGCAACATAGCCATTACGCTGCTGGTCACCCATCCAAATTTTTTTATACATCCAATCACTATATACCATTATACCTTACAAAATGAAACTTCCCAGCATGAATACACCGTATATTAGTCCAGTTAAAGATTTTATCACACATTATTATAAACAGATAATTTTCCATTTTGGGGTCCCTTGAATGTTTTTTCTTTAATTTTTTTTGAAAAACTGTGGCACATATACTCTATGGAATACTATTCAGCCATAAAAACCCAACAAAACCCTGGCTTTTGACAGGAAGTGGATGAATATGGAAGATTAACTGCTGAGTAAATCAAGCCAGGCTATGAAGGAGAGGCATTGTATGTCCCCATTTAATAAATGTTTTGTTTTTTAACCACCTAAATTAATCTATTAATTTTTCTCAATTCTCATTTTATGTCCCATATCTCAGTTAATGTTATTACCATTTGCTCTCTAAGTCAGGAACAAAAGTGTAATCATTAATGCCTCCTTTCTTTTTGATCTTTGCAATTTTCAAGTTCATTCTGTATTTTCCCCCAAAATTTAAACTCACATTTTTCTCAGTAACCCTGCTGCCTTGTCACAGGGAAGTTCATGTGAACCTTACCAAATTGCTCTCATAGTTGGTTGACATTATGTTTTTAACCTCCAATTATGTTTAGTTTTGTTCTATACTGCATGTACTGGTCTTTTCTCTCCAAATAGGTAAAATATTTTTTCAAGGATAAATATTATATTACATACCATTTGGTATTACTTCTATGTTAATTATGGTGCTAGGCATATAAATATTTCGGTAGGAAGTTGAAATTCTTTTGAGACAGACTTTTATAGTTTGGATAATAATTTTTTTCCCTAAAAGTTTCATGTTCTGAAAGCATAATTCACAGTGTAATAGTATAGGGACATGATGAGACATTTAAAAGGCAGAATCTAATAGGAAGGCATCATCTAATTGGCTGGGAGTATGGGATGCACAGAGGAAGTGAAAAGTTGACTTCCTACTTCCTCCCTCTCTTTCTCTGCATATAGCTGCTGATCTGTCTGCTTCTTTTGGCCATGTTGGAACTTAGTACTGACCAGAGACTGGTTGAATTCCAGACTCATTCTTCTGAATTTCCCATCCACCAGCATCATGACCTTAATAAAACTCTATTCTTTCTACATCACTCAATTTCAAGTATTTTTGTTCAGAAACACAATGAGGAACTAATACAAAAAATTGAGCAGAATGTGTTGCTATACAGATGTCTGAAAATGTGAAATAAGCTTTGGAACAGGTGATGAAAAGAGGTTGGAAGAGTTTGGAGTAGTCTAGAAAAAGCCTAGATTCTAGTGGAAGCTAGAGAAAATCAGTTTAGAAATGAGTTGAAATCTTTTTTTTTGGAGAAGTTTTTTTTTTTTTTTTTTCTATAGGATGTGTGTCCTGCCATAAAGAGAGAGACAGAGAGATAGAAAGTGAGAAATCACTTCCTGGGGGAATGGCCATGCCGCAATCCCTTCTCCTTCATTCTCCTCTTGGGATCTTGGGCACGCACACACATGCACCCAGCGTGAGTTTAAGCCACCGGGTCCAGGACTCGAACTGCAGTCGGCTACATGGATGTCCAGCGACATAGCCATTACACTAACTGCTGGTCCCATGAGTTGAAATCTTAATGGGACTGGCAGGTGGCGTGGTGGTTAAGGGTTCTGGACTCCCACATGGTTGACAGTAGTTTGAGTCCTGGACCTGACGGCTTGCTTTCTCTCTCTCTCTCTCTCTTTCTTTCTCACTTACTCTGCCCCTTCTGTTCAAATTAAAATAAATAAATAAATAAATAATAAATTTAAATAAAATATTTTTTGTAAAAAAAAAAAGATAAATTGAAATTTTAAGAGAGAGGATAAATGGTAGTGATCAGAATACTGATACAAAAATGGACAGCAGAGTCCGTTCTGATAGGTTTCAGAACAGGAACTTCTCAGGAGCTGGAGTAAAGGTTGTCTTTGCTATAACACTGCAAAAATATTGGCCATGTTATGTCCATTTCCTAAGAGACTGGAGTAGGTAGAACTTAAGAATATTAATCTAAGTTCTCTAACAGAAGAAATTTCTAAATAACAAAGTACTCAGTCTGATGCTTGGTAGTTTCCAATTCCTTTTACTTAAATATGGAAGAAAAGGGAAGCAAAGCAGAAACATTTGAAAAATTCACAGCCTGACCTTAAAAAAAGTGAAAAAATGCTGTGTGTCTAAGGTAACATTTACTAAAGTGATTAGTGAGCCAGAGGTTAATAAACAGGACAATGGGAGAAAGATCTCAAGAACACCTCAAATATCTTCAGGGATGATAGAGAAGAATGCTTTCTAAGAAAGAGGCAGAACTGAACATGGTACCTATATAGCCTAAAGTTCTGTAAATCCAGTGCAGTACCCAGTTGCTCTACCAGTTAGTTGCTCAATCAGCCCCAGGTGAAGCTTGAGCCATTGTTCAGGAGGGTGTAGAGTGTAGACTGAAGCATTGGCAGCAGCAGCATCCACATTCATATGGGGCTACATGTGGTGCTAATTCTGCAAAGGTGCTGAAGGCAAGAGCTGTGTGTGGAGAGGTGGCAGCCTCCACAAAGATTTAAAAGAATGAAATGCAAAGGCTTGGAGCTTAGGTAGAGACCTGTTACAAGGTGGAGCTACTGAGAGTTCCCCAGGGCAGTTCTAAGTGGAAATAAGGAACTGGAGCAGAGAAGAACCACTAGGAAGACTATGCCTAATGGAGCCACAGGGCTGGGATTGCTCTTGAGATCTTAGAATTATAGAGCCCTTGGCAGCATGCAATGGCAGCCTGGGAAAGTCAGAAATTTCAGACTCCAAGTATGAGCAACCACATGGGCTATGACCAGCAAAGCCATGGGGACAGGGCTGTCTAGGGTCCCACTCCGGGTTTGGGACATGGAATCTAAGGAGATTACTCTAAGAGCTAAGCCTGCTCTCTTAGGTTTCAGACTTGCTTGGAGTGTGTTATTGTTTTTTTCATATGGAATGGGAATTTCTGCTCTATGCCTGTCCCACCATTGTATCTGGGAATTTGCAAATATGTCTTCTTGGTTTTACAGACCCACAAGTGGAAGAAGTTTACTTAAGTGTCAGATGAGACTTTAGGACTTCAACTTTTGAGTTGATACTAGAACAAGTTAAGACTTTGGGGACTATTGGAATGGATGCTTGTGTTTTATGTGCATATACAAGAAAAATATAAATTGGAGGAGATAGAGGTGTAATACTGTGGTTTTTAATAGTGATTTATTCTCCAAAAGTTTATATTGTAGAAGCTTGGTCCCTAGTGTAAGGCTCTGGATTATGATGAGATCTTTAAAAGGCAGGGCCTAAGGGGAGGGCACCATACTATCAACTGGGAGTGTAGAGAGACAAATAGAGAAAGTAGTAAAATCTGTTTCCTCTTCCTTCTCCTCTTTCTCCGCACATCACTGCCTGCATATCTCAGCCTTGCTGTGATTTAGTACTAAGGCTGGAAAGATGCCATGCCAGGACTATGATTTTGAACTTTCTAGGCACAAGAATGGTGAACTTAATACATCTTTATTTTTTATAAATCACCGAAGACATTCACTCTTGTGTGGATTTACATTCACTTTAGATTAGCTACCTGCTTATCTTTCTATCACCCTCACAGGTCTCTAAGTTACCTGTTGTGGCAGCTATCTGTGGAGACATATGTATATTGGTCCCAAGAGTTTGGAATGTAGGTAGCAGAACTTTGAGAACATTTTTTCATCTCAAATACTTATAGGGTAATTTATAAGACTAGGTGATTTATAAAGAATAGACTAATATAGGATCTGTGGCATTTTTTTTTTTTAAAGTCACCTCATGCTCCAAGTATCAAGGCTGAAACAGGGTTCTTTTGTTAATCGAACTTGCATAACTCTACAGCAATCTTTTTATAGTATTGTCATGCTTTAAGGGCTGGCAAAATTTTAAGTGATATCAGAAACAGACTAGTTTAAATTTCACTGAGGCTACTTTAAGTTCTTTGTGTATAATATCTTGGTTCATCAAAAGACATTTTTTCCCTAATTAATGTGTTCACCACACCATATGGTTTTATTAGAATAAATACATCTTTCCTTGTAAATGGGTTTGACTGGAAATTCAGTTTCTTTCAGGACCAGTGTCAGAGGTTGAAAGGCCTTAAATATTCCTCCTCTGAACTATATATAGATAAAATAGCATTGCTGAAGAAGTCTAAAAAATGTCCTTCTATATCCTAAACTACATACAAGTCTCTGTTGATCTTATAGTTTTTCTTTCATTTAAACAAATCGTATTATTGTCTCTTAGTAATGAGTTATGTTGTGGATGTCATAATGCACAGCAATGTCTATAAAGAGTAAGAGTGGATCAGCAGGGCATTAACTCTCACTCTTAGCCTTTTTTCCTAATGCTGATAAATAGACTATCTTAATATATTTCCTTCATCATTTTATCTAATGCTAGAAATTAAAACACCTGAGTAGAACCTAATAAACCCCTTCAATTTGTGTAATTTGGGTAAAGGTAACCACTTTAGCTTTATTTTCTTGTATTAAAAATACTACCTTTTATTCATTCTTTCCTTACCTGATGTAGGTATATATTTAACTCTATTTTCAAAACTGGTACTTAATCCTTTCCATCACATAGTTGGCTTCATGGAATATTTCTGGGTGGACTACATGCATACACTGAAAGAGAATTATGCAATGATTTTGCAAAATCACCTGCATTATCTTATGTGGTGTTTGTATTTTCCCTCCTCAGAGTGAAGTCTGGAAAAAAAAAAAAAACAGTAACTTTTTTTTTTTTCAATTTAAAAATTAGGTTCAATAGGGAGGAGATAGATACTATAATTTAGTCTTTATTATATGCTAGCTATTATGCTAGGTGCCTGAGAAAACTGTGCCCTTTTCCCTAGTACCATTTTCTCTATCTTACAGTGTCTGAAACTATTGCCTGAGGATAGTGAAGTGCAGGGAGAACCAGAAAACAAGCACATCCACGTTTCCCTCTCTCCATTGCAGGCATGGGAAGATACTTTAAATTGGATATCAGAAGAAGAAGTCATAAAATTCTAGCAAGTGATTAGGTACTTCAGATTCCAAACCATGACTCTTGCGTAAATAATGTTTAGCAGAATACTAAAGATCTAAAGGTGACCAGAAAAGAGAACAGGACTTCCTCAGATTGTCAGGGCATAGAGGAAGGACAGAGGAAGTACTAGCACATACCCACAGGGTAGGTTTAAGTGGGCTAATTAGGAGAAAAAATATTGTTATTTTTTCAGGGCCTCTTCTTAATGGACCCAGGTGAGCATTTCTACCCCTGTTGGTCCCCATGGTTCTTTTACTTTTTGTTCTCATTTTTTTTTTAACTAGAATAGTTTACCAAATTCTAAAAATAAATATTTGCATTGCAAGTACTACATATATCAGAAGATAAAGTAACCATTGATCATTTTATTCTGAGATGAGTAAAAACATTTTTAGAGATTTTCTCACTGTATTGTCAAGGAGAGATATTAGGGTTCAGGAATTATTCCTAGGATGAAAGCAATGTTTCCCTTAGTTTGCCTAATTTGGCTATTGATAATTCAAGAGAAAGGACAATTTATCCCACTGTCAGGACAAATGAATTATTTATTTACTTATTTATTTTTTTGGAGAGGTTTTTGCTATAAGGTGTGTGCATTTGCCAGAAAGACAGAGAAAGGCAGAAAGTGAAAAATCACCGGCCCTCCCCAAGGGGGGATGGCCACACTGCAATCCCTTCTCCTCCATTCTCCTCATGGGATCTCGGGCACGCACGTACACGTGCCTGGCATGAGGTTAAGCCACTGGGTCTGGGATGCGAACCTCCCCTATTTCTACTAATAACTAGCTCCATGTGTTTTGTGTTCTAACCCACTTCAGATGGAACCTTGGTGCTGAAAGGATAGGTTAGTTACCAAGTCTTTCCAAGAGAATTAATGGCAATGTTTTGGGTCAGCGGGCATTGAGTTCCACTGGGTACTGAGTCATCTGTTAGTTTCTGCTGCTGAGTGAAGGCCACAGGGAAAACAGAAACATAGATGGTTATTTCCTTACAAATAAAAATTTAGTGCTGTGGTCAGGAAATGCTTTACTAGGATATTTTAGCTGACTAGATAAGAGATGTGTAAGAGTTAACCAAGAAGATAAATGGAAAGCAGAAGAGAACCCTCCCAGGTAGAGGAAATAGCAAATTGAAATAGATTTAAGGGCTTAGAACTTGAGAAAGAGCAGGCTGATCTATGCGACTGGAATCAAGGCCAGAACTAAAGAGATGGCAGTGGATGAGTTAGAGAGGAAAGTCGATCCAGGATATATGGCTATGTCATGATCAATGAGGAGCCTTTGAAAATAATAAAAATTACTTTTGTAATGGGTCAGAGCATGGCATTTAAGCCAGACTGATGTGTAGTTTAATCTTATCTCTGTTACTTACTCCCTGTATTATGCTAGTGAGTTACTTAACTACACTAACCAGCCTTGGTTTCCTCATTTGTAACATAAGGTTGATAATATATGCTTTATGGATTGTTGTGAAAATTAGAGATTTCCTGTGTAAAGCACTTTATATCATTACCGCGGTCGACTACATGGGAGTCCAGCAACATAGCCATTACACTAACTGCTGGTCTCAACCAATGGTTCTTCTCTTTTAGAAGGGTCTATGGAAAACAGGCTACTGGACATATCAATCATACAGGAAAAAAAGAGGAAGCCTGTTGACAGTAAAAATAGAAGTGATATTCATTATCTTTTTAATTGCTAGATGGTACATGAATTTACCAGAGAGGAAGAGAGGGAGAAAGCACTCCCCAGTGGGGTATAGTCATACTGCAATCCCTTTTCCTCCATTTCTCCTTCCTTTCATGTTTTGGGGCATTTACTCAGGTACCCAGGATGTTTTTCAATCTGCTGGCTCAGATTTTTCAGTGGCAGTCAGCCATGTGGGATCAGGCTCCCTAAACAACTAAGCTCTAACGTGTCCTGGAAAATGGAATTCTTAGACCTTGAAATGGGTCTCATCAGCAGTGGAGACTTAAATCCTTCATGACTTACGTCACCAAAGAAAGTGAGAGAAAAAAAAAATTGAGGGTGCCTGAGCTATGTGCTAGGTTTTAGGTACTGGGACTCCCAGCCTCAGCAGTGAGTCTAGTGACCTGCATCTAAAACAGTCAGAAGGCTGCAGAACCAAAAGAAAAACTGACTTGGATGACCAAGATACTAAATTAGGCCATGGTGAATCAGAGAGAAGAAACTCTGTTTCTCTTTTCCAGTATCTCATAAATAACCCAGATCCTGGTGTCAAGCTGTTGTGAAATTTCCTACGGGCTGACAGGATTGAGGATTAGAGTTAAGATTAATCTAGTTTACATAATGTTAAGTGGTATTTAAAAAATCAGCATTGCACATTAGCATGGTGATGCAGATACTGGACTGTTTCCAGTTTCTAGGTTATTTGGTAAATCCACCTTCATTGTGAAGACTGGAGAAGGACCAAGTCTTGGATAGAGAAGTGAATGCTTGCTGTGCCCAGAGAATCTGAAGTAAGCCATCTCTTTGAATGTATCCTTTTTTATTTTTTTAAAGAATTATTTATTAATTTTATTTATTTATTCGTTTATTTTAATTTGACCAGAGAGAGACACAGGGAGAGAGAGAAAGAGAGAGAGAGTAAGTGAGAAAGCAAGCTGCCAGGTCCAGGACTTGAACTGTGGTCAGCCATGTGGGAATGTCAAACGCTTTAACTACCACACCACCTGCTGGTCCCTGAATGTATCCTTGATAAGTTTCTTTGTGTAATCACCAACCTCTTTCTTTTAAAAGACTAAAGATTTCAGGAAAGTGAGTAGGGGAAGGATGGTGGCACAGCAGTAACACTTGTTCTGTGAGACTGACTCTCATGTGAAGGTTCTTGGTTTATGTCCAGAGACCTTCCTGAGTATGCTGGATGCTGTGTGCCCATGATCTGGGACTGGCTTTCAACTGGGTGTATATCACAGCATCAAGATCTTGTTGAAGGTTCTCTCTCAAGAGATAAGCAAATAAACTTTTAAAGATTAAAAAAATTAAAGCTTCACATAGTACAGAAAAAAACCCTCTATGTTTATGAGTTTACTGTTGTTTAGGTATTGGACTCCAGTCTTTCTCCATTATCTACATTGTTGTGTCTAAAACCTAGTTGTCAGTGACTCTGAAGCTATTATAAGACAGAAGAGTTCTGAGTTTTAATTCTTTCTCACTCAGAGATCCAGTCACTATTAGATTGCAAGTCTAGTTTTCTTTAGCCTTACTTGTAGGTATTGGTAAATTTGTTAAGTTGTGAAGAACAGAAAGGGCTTACACATTATCAGAGGAGAAGATGTATTCTGGAAGAACAAATTAACATTTGCCCAAAATATACTTAAGCATTTTTTATATGCCATGTACTTTGTTGAGCACTGAGAATATAAAAATAATCACTCATGGTACCATCAACATGCTCACAGTCCCTGACTCTAAAAGGGGTAAGTGCAATAGGAGGTTATAGGAGCTATGAGAGATTGTTCCCATGATATTGGTCTGGATTCAACTATGTTCTGAAGTTTGTTGGAAAGTATTTCTCATGTATTGCTAAATGTTTGTGTTCAAAGGATGACTAAGTAGACTTGCCACTACATTAATTTTCTTCTCACAAAGTTATTCTCCTGAATTAGAAAGCCTAGTAAAACAGTATGGGTTGTAATTTCAGGTCACAATTTTTTATTTTGTTGTTTGACAAAGGTCTATAGATTCCCCCAGGGGGGATGGCCATGCTGCAATCCCTTCTCCTCCATTCTCTTCTCAGGATCTTGGGTACACACACACACACACACACACACACACACACACATGTCTGGTGTGAGTTTAAGCCACTGGGTCTGGGACTCAAATCATCTTCGACTACATGGGAGTCCAGCGACATAACCATTATGCCAACTGCCGGTCCCCTAAACGGTTTTTCAAAATGACTGTTTCAGTTGATATATGTGTGTGTATATATATGACTTTATATTTTCTACATCTTTATCAATGGTTACTATTGACTATCTTTTTTTATTTTAGCTAGTCTGATAAGTATGTAATGGTATGACAATGTGGTTTTAGCTGTGATTTGCTGATTACTAATGAAGTTGAACAAGTTATTATATTACTTGCTTTTTGGACATCTACTTTTGAGAATTCATATTTCTTATCCATTTGAAAAATCAGCTGTCATTTTTTTCTGACTTTAGTTTTTAAAAATATATTCCAGTTGTAAGCCCTTTAATATATAAATTGTCTCTGATTCTGTGGATTGCAATTTGACTTTCTTAATATGTCTTTTAATGCAGTTCTTAATTTTACATCTGATTTATAAACTTAATTGAGGTATAAATCACACATAAAGTTCACTTATTTAAGTATATAGTCCAGTGATATTTAGTAAGTTTAGGGCCAGGCAGTGGCACAGTGGTGTCATAAATGGACCACATGGGACGGTCCTGACGTTGTATCCTTGGACCTTCCCTGAATATTCAGCCCATACATATGCCTGTGATCCAGGCTGGCTTAAGTGGGATAGATCACGTGTTGGGAACCCTTTAGGAGGGCACCTGTTTCTCTATGTGTATGTCTGTGTGTCTCTATCTCTTTTTCTGTCTCTTTCTCTCATAGAAGATATAAATACAAAGTTAGACTTTATATATAGGTAGTTCAGTCATCCTTACAATGCAGTTTTAGAACTTTTCCATCACCCAAATCTTCCCTTATGTGGGACCAGCAGGTGGCGTAGTGGTTAAAGTGCTGGAATCCTACATGACTGACTGTGGTTTGAGTCCTGGGCCCAGTTGCTTGAAAATTACTCTGGGTACATGTGTGTGCATGCCAAAAATCCCAGGAGAAGAGGAAAAAGGAATTTCAGTGTCACCATCCCTCCTGGGAGGTGATGTTTCATTTTCCTCTCTCTGTCTCTGTCTCTCTCTCTAATGAGTGCATGCATGCCCTATGGCAAAAAAAAAGTTTTTTTAATTTCCCTTGTGCTTGTTTGTAGTCAATCTCCATTCCTACATTAGTGCCACACAAGTAAATTTTCTAGTTCTATGATTTTGCCTTTTCTAGAAATTATATATGGAATCATATAATATTAGTTTTTTGGTGTCTGTTTTTTTTTTTTCTCATGTTCCAAAATGATTTGAAGCTCATCCATGGTGTTACACATAACAGTACTTCAAACTTTTTTTGTAGAACTGGTATTCCATTTTATGAATACAATACATTTTGTTAATCCATTTATCAGTGATTATAAGAACAATTACTATGAACATTCATATATACAATTCTGTATACACATACATTTTCAATTCTCTTGGTAGATATCTAGGAATAATTTAGGTCAAGCTAATAACATTTAATTTTTCCACAAAATTTCAATATCTTTGCCATAGAATGTCTATTCAAATCATTGAGCCATTTTAAAAATTGGCTTATTTATTTTTGATATTACTATGTAATAAAGATTATTTATTCTGGATACAAGTGATGTATGAAGTACATGATCTTTTTTTATAGCCAGTGTGCATGTGTGTGTGTGTGTTTGTGTGTGTGTGTATGAGAGAGAGAGAGAGACAGACAGAAGGAAGGAAGGAAGGAAGGAAAGAAGGAAGGAAAGAAGGAAGAAATAGAAAGCACTCCCTGATGGGAACTTATGCTGCGATACTTTTATCTTAATTTTTTATCCTGTCAGAATCCTGAGCATAAGTATGCACATGCCTGGCATATTTTTCAAGTCTTCAAGGGTGGGATTTGATCCCTGATTGGCCATATGGGATCTGTTTTTTTCTGCACTGAGCTTGACTGCTGTGGTATGGGGCTGTCCCTACTTCCATTATTTTATGATTTGCAAATATTTTCTAATATTCAAAAGGTTATATTTTATTTAACTTTCTGATTTTTTTTCAGTATAATAGTTTTTAATTTTGATGAAGCACAAGTTATATTTTTGTTACTTATGCCTTTTTAAAAATAATTATTTATCTTTGTTTGTTTGTTTGTTTGTTTATTTAATTTGACCAGCGAGGGACAGAGAGAGAGAGGGGGAGAGAGAAAGTGAGAAAGCAAGCCATCAGGTCTGGGACTCAAACCGCAGTCAGCCATGTGGGAGTCCAGCGCCCTTCACCACCACACTACCTGCCGGCCCCATCTTCCACACTCACTGGTTGCTGAAATAACTTTTTTTTTAAAGATGGGGTCTCACTATGTCATGACCCTCTTGCCTCAGTCTCCAAAGTAGGTGGGAGTACAGAACTACACTACTGTACTGGTTTTTAGAATGGGCTGGGAACTGAACCCTGACCTCTTGTGTGGCCTTAGGTGGCTGAATAGCAGCACTTACCAGCATGTGCTACTGTGGTGGGCCATGAATTAATTTCTTTGATTTGCTTTCCACTTAACTCCCTTCATCTACAAGCCAACAATGCCAGGTCAAGTCTTTCTTATATATCCAATCTCTTTGATCTCATGTTCTCTGTTTCTATTCTGCTTTTGTGTTTTAATGATTTTTTAAAATTTATTTTATTATTTTATTTATATATTTTTTATTATTATTCATACAGTCGCTATACATCATTTTGATTGTGAAGAGACTTTACCCAGCATGATATACACCTCAGTCCAGCCCAGTTAAGACCACCATATACATCCTCGTCAACAGAAAATAACCTTATCTGGGGCCCATGTGATTACACTGAGTTCACCTGAATCATCCAAGGTAATCTTTCTATGTTTAAGGTCAACTGATTAGTAAGTTTAATTACGTTTGCAAAATTTCATTTGTCATGTAGTATAGCATAACCATGGGAATAACATGAGAGGGCAAAGATCATGAGGACTAAAATTCTGTCTACTAAAGGCCTTGTGTGGTAAGAAATTTAATAATGCACATTTTAATGATTAGAATTCCAAGGCAAAGGAAGATTAAAAACATACTCAAAGTAATGTTCCTAAGTGATAGAACTTGTCTGAGCACACAACACTTCATTCCTCTTTTTCAATTCAACAGTTTACTTGCATGTGGGAATGAATAAAAACCAGGTTTGCTGAGGACCTGGTTGCTACAATTATCTGTTTAAATAGTCATTTAGTACCTTCAAATGACTGAGGAAATATATTCATTGTTTTAAATTAATTATTATAAAAGAAATATGGTAGCTCTTTAAAATGCAAATTTGATGCTTCAAAAAGAACTAAGGTCCGGACCAGCAGTTGGTGTAATGGCTATGTCGTTGGACTCTCAAGTAGTCAACTGCAGTTTGAGTCTCGGACCCGGTGGCTTAAACTCTCACCAGGCGTGTGTGTGTGTGTGTGTGTGTCCAAGATCCTGAGAGGAGAATGGAGAAGAAGGGATTGTGGCATGGCCATCCCCCTGGGGGATGATTTCTCGCTTTTTGTCTCTCTGTCTCTCTCTGTCTTTCTGGTGAGCACATGCACCCTATAGCAAAAATCTCTCAAAAAAAAAAAAAAAGGAATAGGGTGTTTTGGGTAGCATCAAATTGTGTGTTCTGCCACTTGGTTCACTACATGCTATCCCAAACACTGTAATTGTTTTTGAAGCATCAAATTTGCATTGTATTAATATTTTTAGTGTATGATTGCTCCTTGAAGAAGGGTATCAAGCTCTCTTCCTTGGGGGTATATCAGAGACAGTTCTGTGTTGGTAGCTAGAAATGCCAGTTTTCTAGGTGAGCAATTCTTTTAGAAGGAATGAGATAGAATAGCCTAACAGAACAAAAATAATGTACTTAGGGTTTTACCTGAATATAGATTTTTCTTCTCAAAATGATCTTATCCATCCTCAGATATGACTTATTGACCTTAGACATGATAGACACTCAAATTGAATTGAATTATGAAGCCTTCTAAAGTAAGATATCCAATTAAATCCTTGTATAATAATTTAGTAAGTCTTGATTCTGCTGCATTTTGTGCAAAAGTGAGCATAAAGCAGTATGTGAATACCAGTGTGACTCTTTGAAACAGGAATTTGAATTTTGATGCTGCTCTTTATAGAATAAAGAAATGTACGAGAGGAAAAGATGGGTTTGGGTGCTCTAATAACCTAGTAGGATCAGTTATCTAGTTACAATGTTTTAAACCTAGTTAAATTAAGAGATGTGGAGGACCAACAGATGGCATGGTGGTTAAGGTTCTGGACTCCCACATGGTTAACTGAGGTTCAAGTCCCAGACCTGATAGATAGAAAATCATGCCAGGCACATATGTATATATGTCTAACATTCTGAGGGGAGAATGGAAGATAAGGGATTGTGGTGTGGCCATTCCCCATGGGGGTGATTTCTTATTTTCCATCTCTCTGGCCCTCTCCAGTGAGCACATGTGCCCTATGGCAAAAAGAAAACAAACAAACAAACAAAAAAAACCCACCTAAATGAAAAGATGTGGTTTCTGACTTTTGACTAGACTCTGACTAAACACACACACACACACACACACATACACAATCACACAATCACTATTACTAAGCAAGTACCTAGTGGTATAGCCCTTCTGTTTAATTACTTTGGAAACATAGCCTGGCTATTAGAAGTGAAATGTCTTTGTTTTGCAATTGAGTAACGTATAGTAGGCTTACATTACAATGTTAATATTTCACAATCATTGTCCATCATATATCCAGATTTGTTTTATAAATAAAAAACACATATACAATTATAGGAAATAAAAAGGATTCCAAATTCTGAGTTTGAAAAAGACTCTATCATTAAAAAAAAAAATTGGCATCAAGCTTCATAATATGAGCCAATAATTTATCACTACACCAACTGAAAATGGGGACACATTTCAGCTGAACTACAATAAAGTAAGTTTATAAAAATAACCATAAATCCAGTATTATGTAACAATTACCTCATGAGCTTCCTTGAAATATCATAACTCCTTTATTTGGCTTTCAAATGCATCATTGACTCGATCTTTCTCCACTTTTCTAACCTCTTTCTCCATTATTCTTATCCTTTTGAGATGAAAACAACATGTGGCTGCTGCCTCCCCATCTGTCCTCTCCCCAGACATATTCTAACTATGCAGGCTTTGGGTTCCATGAAATCTGGAGAAATTCTGCAGAGGCTGCAGATCAGTAGGAACATTAATTTCCCCTACAGATTCCCAGTCAGTGAAGAACAGAACTGCTTGATAAAATGGAGAAAGGCGTTTCTAACTCAAAATGCCAGTAGTCATACAATCAAATCGGGAAATGGAGAATTCATTATGATGATATAAAATATATCCAACTGTCAAATCACAAAGTAAATCTCAAATGCTCAGCATTAGAATATCTATCTGGCTTGGAATTACCCAGACCTCTCTGGAGATAAATATTTGATATATATCAAAGTTCAGTTGACAGCCTAAAGGCACCAAGAAACCTGCTGTTAACGCCTGTCTTCTTCCATGCCTCTTCAATATGTTTGCCTCTTGCTAGCCAAATCTTTGCCAAAAGGAACTAATAAGGTTTAGTGGTGTACTTTTATCTAACTATCTGTTTATTTATTTTCAGACACCTGACAATGATGTTCCTCTTTTGCATTCTCCCTCATAGAGTGGTGGAAATGTGTTCAGGAAAGCACAGTGTTTCTCCCCATGTCCTTTGATCAACATGATGACAGATTTGCTGGAAGATACGGTTGTGGACTGGGTTATCTGGACTAAGAATGGAAATCCAAGGAATGGACTTTGCCAAAGGAGCAAAGTAGAATCTGCCATCTAGTCAGTCTTCTTGCTAAACTGGAAGAATATATTGTGTAACAAAATGGATTCTGATGTTTTTTATTCCTATCACCGAAACCACCAAATAACTTTGTGGTGCTCATTCCTCTATTTGTAAAAATTTTACTGATATCTATAGGGTGATGAGTCCTCCACTAAGCAGTAGGATACAATCATTGTGGCTGGATTTTCATTCAGTTGGAAGGCCCTGAGTAATTGGTCATGCATATTTTCAAACAACTTCTGTCCTCTTGATGATGAGAGCAAAGCCACACCTACTTCTCCATCTTCCTTGCCAGTCAACTTTGCTTTTCCATACATATTTTTAGAAACAGAGTTTGTATTAAGCACACTGTGCTGCTATCTTTCCTTGCCCTTGCTCATTCAGTGACAGATGCTAGGATATTCTTTTTCTTTCTCCTTGTCCCACCAACTTTTAGTTAATATCAGTGTAATCTGAGTCCCCACACCCCCAAAAATGTCCCAATCATCCAGATTGTAGTAAGTGTACTTCTCTGCTCTCTGAAGGCTTTTTGTACTTAACATTGTCATGATATTTTCTCGTCATTTTGGAATTGTTTCTTGAGCCTCCCCACATTGGGCTCGAGGGGGTATGTCCTTGAACATAAGCCACATCCCTTATTTGGGGTCACATGCCTGACAGGATATGGATACAAGTCAGAAGTTCATTAAATTTTTGAGCTGAACTATACTACACATGTGCACTTTCTTTCCTTCTCAGATTTAAAAGGAAAAATTTAAAAAGCTTCCACTTTATTTAAATACCTGGAGCTACTTCCAGACTTCACCGATCTCCTCTAAACATCAGTTCCAACTTACTCTTGGAAAAAATGCATTATATCCTGTGCATACATAGTGGAAAGGACTTCAGGAATAAAATGTCACACCTGTTATCACTGGGACTGTAAAGTAATCTCAGCAGTCTTTAGGATGCTAGATTTGTGAGAGAGTCCTTTGGCTTAAGATGTCGTTCATTTGCCTTTGCGGGCTGCTGCTGATTCTGCAGCTCAGAGAGGGAGCCACATCCTGCTGTGCTCTGTTTCTTTTTTTTATTTCATTTTTTAAAAATTTTAATTAATTAATTAATTTACATTCATTCTCTGAGCATCGTCACAGCATACAAAATCTGATTTCTCATCCAGATTATACTGTAGAGTGGCTTAATCATACATGTTTTTGCCAATAACTTTCCATTTCTAGTTTCATATATATATACATTTCCCACCATCCTCCCACACTATCTTAGGTATCTACAGTTATTTTCCATTCCTTTCCCCCTCCCCCATTTTATTGATTCACAAAATTTCTTAAATAATCTAAATACTTTCAATAGCAAGTTCAGCTTGTATATACATGTCTATGAATACATGTCTGACTTTAGGCATGAAACTCTGAGTAGAATACACTATAAAGTAGCACCTAGCCGATGCTATATAGTTTACTACTGTTTCTTTAAGTCCCTGTGGGTTTGCAGAGACCAGGCAGTATCCTCTAAGGAGATGTTGTTAGAAATCTTCAGATAATAGATGAGAAACACAGCCTTGAGAATTATCTGCAGTGCTGCTGCTTTCTCCAGCCTGCCACTGAGTTGATATGCAAGAATTGTGTTGCTGATGTGGTCAGTAATAGAAGCATTCTGAAACACAACAGCAGATGTTTTATCTCAGACCAATTTTCCTCTTGGTGAAACATTGGAGATTGGGTTCAGCACCACGTTTTTACCCTTTATTACTCATTATCAGCAATCACATGAGAGGACTTTAAAAAGTTCATGGAAAATTGAATTAAGAGTTTATGTTGATGCAAAATATTTTTGAAATACATACATAGCTTTTTATCATTTGTTTTGTTTTGTTTTGTTTTAGGCTTTTGGCAGAGGGCACGTGTACTTGTTGGAGAGAGACAGAGAAAGGGAAAGTGAGAAATTACTCCCCAGAGAGGATAGCTACAATGCAATCCCTTCTCCATTCTTCTTTCAGGATTTTGGTCACATACCCACATGCTCCTGGCATGGTTTTCAAACCTCTGGATCTGGGGCTCAAACTGCAGTAAGCCATGTGGGAGTCATGCTACTTGCTTATCCCCATGCATAGCTTTTTGTAATACACATTTTCAGTGAATTTTTTGAAGATCCCTCATTTAACATGCTCTTTACGGATCTCATCCAGAGACTTCAGAATGCAACTTCTATTATTATCATCAATTAATCTCTTTATTATCTTCTCAAATCAAGTTAAAGACCTCCTTTCAGATATGGTGGCTGTTATTTTTGTTTTGCTATAGGTGTGTGTGCTCACCAGAAAGTGACAAAGAGGGAGAGAGAGAAAGAAAGAGAGAGAGAGAGAGAGAGAGAGAGAGAGTGGAAATCACTTCCCAGGGGTGATGACCTCACTACAATCCCTTCTCCTCTTTTCTCCTCTTGGGATTTTGGGTGTAGACACACATGTTCCCCATATGATTCTCAAACTGCTGGATCTGGGACTCAGACTGCAAAACTGACCATTTGGGATACAGAGCCTTACCCTTCTTGGCATCTGCTGGCCATCAGATATGGTTTTAAACAAGTATCTTGGCTCTGTGGATCACACCTGGTGACCAATACTGTATTTCTGATGCTCAGATAATCATGGTCTTTTGTATAATGTTACATTAGTATGACTTATTTCCTTCTGTGTGTGCAGTATACACTGTAAGATTCTGCACTGGATAAAATGTAAGTGAGTTTCTATAGTATAAATAGTTACCAAGTCGGAAAGATCTACCTAGAAAATGCTTTAATATTCTGTAATGGAAGTGTAATATATTAGTAGAGTAGGATGGAAGGATTAGTTTGGTTGGGGGCAAAGGGTAGGGAGCACTTGAGCAGGGTCTTAAAGGATATGTAGGGAGAAAGAAAGGCTTGAGCAGAATTAGATGAACTAGAGAGGTGAGAGGAAATTCAGAGAATGTCAAGTGGACTGATAGGGCTGAATTTTGAGAGAGAAATTTGGGGGAGAGAGTAGTTTGGTGAGAGGTGAATTTAGAAGACATTTGGGGCCACCAAACATGGAGACTTTTTCATTTCAAGATTAAGCACAAGACTAGTTTGATTGTTCTGTGAAAGACTGAGTTATAAGCCAGGGACAGCAATGATGCTTTAACCATGGTTGGCAGTTGCTAGAAAACCATATCTGACTTTTTTTCTTCCCGTGGCAATTGTAGATTTAGAGCCCACTAATGATCATCGGGTAATTTTCCAGGAAGCAGTGACCCTGTGGTTGACTTCCTGGAGCCTCAGTGGGTTTGAGGTGGTACGGATAAGGAGAACGAAACCCCAAAACCTGGGAAAACCGATGGCTGTAAGTGACTGTAGACTCAGAGCTGCAGATTACTCTACTGGCTCCTGCATCGATTTCAGGTCCAGCTTCTAATTGCTGCAGCAGGGAAACTGAATGCTTCACTTTTGAGTGTTTAAGCCTTTATAGATTTTTTTTTTTTTTGAGTGTGAGTTAGAGCTTTCTGCTTTCAGTGCCTCTGTATATTGTTAATTTGAGTGTTTCATTAAGTTATGATCTGTTAGAAACTTCTCTATTTCATACTTGTGTTCTACCCTTTAGAACATAATGTGGTTTTCAAGGACATTGGCCATCACATAGATGTTCTTGTTTGTCATATAGGGCTAGGCACATTCTAGTGAACAATCCCTGATGAACTGGATTTAATGTTAATTTAAGTTATTATTATTTAAACTTATTGGTTTGATATTAAATACATTTCTAAGCAGGAAAAAAATATCACCTAGAACCCCACTTTTGTGACATAACACTTGTTTCTCTTTTTTCAAGTTCTCTTTTAGCTTTTGGTCATTTTTATAACTAATTTAACATCATTGCAATTAATTCACTTATCTTGCAGATCTTCACTATGTTCTTATTAAGTGTGAAACATTGATGATCAGACATACATAGATGTAGTTAGGAACTGTTCCATAGCATGATGATTAAGAGAAACCAAACCCATATGGACGAATCTGCAGTTCAAATCTTAGACCCAGTGGCTGGAAGAACACATTAAACGTGTGTGTGCACATGCCTCAAATCCTGGCATGATGAGCAAACAGAGGATAAGATATTATGGCATGACCATGCCCCACTGGGGAGTGCTTTCTCCCTCTCCCTGTCTCTGTCCCTGGTGAGCAAAAGCACACTCTGGCAATAATAATAATAATAATAATAATAATAATAATAAAGATGAAATTAGTAGGTTATACAACTTTGACAGTTTTATGTCTTTTTGACATCATATCAAAAATGTTTACATAATATTTCATCATTTTCATAATAACTTAATCAGAGTAACAAACCTGATAGCTTCCTTTGTTTGCATGCCATTCATAAGTACAACAGAGTTAGGAAGAGGTGCTCTTAGATCTCTCTAATGGGATTTGAATTCACAGCACTCTAATCAGTTCAGACAGACAAGTCAAGGACTGATCTGGTGGCTCGGGGATCAGTAGGCCTCATAATGACTGAGTGTGATGATGGCTAATAGTCATCCCTAATAATCAACAGGGCTAACAGAGGGAACATTTCTTACTGTAAGAAAACGTTCACTACCAAATATTTATATAAATGCTAAGTTCAGACTTTTATAATTAATGCTCCTATTTTGGAGTTATTAAAATCTGGAAAAATACATCACAGGATTTTTACTAGGTGGACATGAGAACAAATTTAACTCTTCATCCACCTAGCCCATTCCCAAATAATCACCATCACTGAATAAATATTTTTCTAACTACGTGGGTTTTCTTCTTCCTATCTTAGTGTATCTGGGTTTCGTCAAACCAGCCTGCAGGATGAAACTGTAGAATACTCTTATGCTCACTGCTACTTGGATCCCTGCTCTTGAATACCAGCGTTTGAAATGAGCATCTGGAGAGGAAACAGCCAAAGGTAGTGACCTAAAGCTCAATTTTCTCTTCTTTCTGAAAGGGCTACCATTTTTCTCTGGTTAAAATGTAGCCCACATAACTTTAGATCAGCATGATTAGACAATAATGCTTGAAGTAGTCATTGTCTCAATAGTTATCATGTTGTACAAATCAAGATTTACTTTCATTTGGGGCCCTGATAGGAACTGACTTTTTAAATCAAAGTGAAATTATGGCCCTTTTCTATATTTGAAAAATGCAGGTTATGATCACATGACAGAGCATATACCTGACTGTGATGCATAATACCCAGAAATAGGAAGAGGTGCATCACTCAGACAACTCTGCACTTATTTTTTTTTTTCAATTCTATTTTAATGTTTTTTATACATTCAATCACATATGTCACTTAGCTTGTAAAGTGAATGTTTCAACAATACATTTCTCACCAATTCAGTTGGGTATACCATACACGTTATCATCAACAGATAATAGCCCATTTCTTTGTCCCTTAAATGTCTTGTCTCTCTTTTTCTCCTTAATGTCTTTCCTCAGACTCTCCTCCTTCTACCTTCTTCCCACACTGTATCTGGTATCTATAACCATTTTCTATGTTTCTATAGCCTCTATTCAATCAGTTCCAGCCATAGAGTGCACAGTTGGTATAAAGTGGAGAAATAGCATGCACTTACTTAACAGTGAAAAGTAGTCAGACAGCTTCATGGACAACATGGTGGAGGAAAGGATAATTGTGCTTTGTAAAGCTTCGACATTTGTGCCTAGTAAAGCTTCAAGGTTCCAAGATATTTAATTTTATTTTCTATAGATTGTATATGAAATATTATATATTCATTTTTAAGCTTAAAATGAGAACATGAAATACACTTTTATAAAACATATTGTGGGTTGCCCACATATTTTCACATGTGCCCCAATAGTTTTCATCTCCATATTTAAATCTTTTAGTTAAGCTTACTTATTGGATTTCTAGGGATAGAGAATTTGAGATTAAAACCCAGTAAATGTCCATTTTTTGTTGCATTGCATAGTAAACTGTGTATGTTCTCATTCCAGAGGGTATATGCATTTTCACTATTTTATTTGGTATGTACTTTCATAGGTTAAGGGATTTCTTCCAGGTACTTTAATAGCTAGATTACTAACTAACCAGACACAGACAGAGATAGATGTATGGGAACTGAGAGCAAGTGAAACTGATCTGACCCTTAGATTTCAGATTCTTGTACTAAAAATTAGTAACAAGAGGTGAGAAAATCATACTACAAAAACATTTTAATTTATTTTTGCCCAGAGTATTTCTAGAGCATTAAAAATAATATATACTGAAGTCTTCTGATTGCATATTTTCTTCCTTTTTCATAGCATGGCATAAGGTCCTGTATTCCAACAGATTATGAAGATAGTTTCTTTTTTTTTTTTAAGAGGTTTTTGCCTTTGGACAAGGGTGCTCACTGGAGAGAGACAGAGACAATGAGAGGGAAAGTGAGAAATCACCCCCCTGGGAGGATGGGCACATCACAATGCTTTCTCCTCCATTCTCTTCCTGGAATCTTGGGCACATATGAGTTTAAAGCCACTGGGTCTGGGACTTGTATCATAGTCCGCCATGTAGGAATCCAACAACGTAACTGCTACGCCATCTGCTGGTCCCAAAAGATAGTTTCTTTTTGGCCAGTGTAAATGGATGTTGTATTAAAAAATTTAAATGAGTACATACTGAAAAAGTCTCAGCATATTCATAGGCATTCAAATTTTTTTCTGGTGAATAGAATTAGTTTTAGATTTTCTGGATATCAAAAATTAGTTTTATATGAGTAAAATTTGTATCTATGTTGTGGGCTATCCTGAAAATACAGGAACAATTAACAAATTGTATCTTAATTTATCATCATGTGGGTGATAAATTAGGTTTTTCAAATACTGTTTTTATTCATTTGCCCAAATACTTGCCTCATGTCTAAAGTGATGAGACTCTGTAAAGAAAATGGAAACAATAAGAAGAAAGGAAAGACAGTGCTTGCCTTCAAGAAGAAGAAACAGTTAAGTACTCCAAATAGCTCTGCCTTCAGGCTGAGTGTTGTTGGGGCCACTAAAGTAGACAGAAAAATCAATCAGGCTGATAAGTCAGAATACATGATTCAGCCAGAAAAATATAATGTCCTATGATCCAGGGAACCAAAACACCTCTCACCTAGAGTGCTGGGGAAGGATTCATAGTGGAGGATGCATCTGCATGAACTTTAGAGTCTGGATAGAATTTCTAAAGGTAAAACTGTGAGAAAGGACATTTTGGTGAGAGGAACTGTCATGAGGAAAGACATGGAGGCAGAAGCATGTTCAGGAAATAATTAACTTTGACTAGAATATAGGGAGAAAAGAGAGATTATTATCAGATCATGCCGTTATATGAGTGTTGAATTGTTTTTAAATATAAAAAGGTTAATCAAAGAATTTTGGACAAGATAGTTATATAGTTATGGGTATGCTGAAAAGATTCATCTTTATTCATACTTAAATATAGATTAGTATTCTGACAATTCAATAATTTAATTTTTACAGTAGCCTCTTTGAAACAGTGTGGAGTAAAATAAAATCAAAAACACGCTGGACTCCCATGTAGTCGACTGCAATCCGATTCCCGGACCCAATGGCTTAAACTCAGGCTGGTCACGCGTGTGCGCGCGCGCGTGTGTGTGTGTGTGTGTGTGTGTGTGTGCCCAAGGTCCTGAGAGGAGAATGGAGGGGAAGGGATTGCAGCCTGGCCATTCTCCCTGGGGGGTGATTTCTCCCTTTCTGTTTCTCTGTCTCTCTCTATCTTTCTGGCAAGCACACAAGCCCTATAGCAAGAAAACCTCTCATGTCCCCCCAAAAAGTTGGAAACAATGATCACTATATTGCATTTACTATTAAATATGTATTTTTATCTTTTTGAGAGATTTTTTTGCTATAGGACACGTGTGTCCACTGGAAAGATAGAGAAAGGGAGACAGAAAGCAAGAAATCACCCCCTGGGGGTATGGCCACACTGCAATCCCCTCTCCTCCATTCTCCTCTTGGGATTTTGGGCATGCATGCATATGTGCTCGGCATGAGATTTAAGCTGTTGGATCTAGGACTTGAACCATGGTCAACTACGTGGGAGTCCAGCAACATAACCATTACACCATTTGCTAGTCCCAAATAATTTCTAATATTCATGATTTAAGGCATATGTCAGCATCATTCTAAAATGGTTGTGACTAGTTTAGAATCTAGATTCATGTAAGAAGTTTAATGAATGAATCGTTTTCCCCCTTATTGGGTCTATGAAGGAAACTTTGAGTAATGTGCTTTCATCCTACATTTAGAATATGTCTTTTTTTTTTTTTTTTAGAATCTTCTGTTAATAATAAAAATCATGACAATTTATGCAGCATGTAATCAATCTTATCTTCTGCATAAAGTTCTCCAATGGTCATCAACGAGGAAATCGTGATTATAATTTGAGGCAAGGCTGATGTTGTAAAAACCAGTTATTTCTTTTCCTAGTTCTATGACTTTGCTATAAAATGGATATACTCTTTCAGTATCCCTATTTTCTATTTTTGTTTTGGTTATTTTTATTTTTACATATACTGCATCATTTTTCAAACCAGTAGTTATGTGAATGAACATTTCTGATTAAAGATCTTTTTCTGAGTTCAGTTCATTTACCTCTACAGTAGATGAAATTTGTGACTGCAGTTTTAAATTGAAGTACACATTTATTTAATACATACATGAACAGCTGAGCTTTGAGAAAATGTTTACCAATGTTTCTGTTTATGCCTGGGCATCTGCTTTAGGTAGAGAGGCATGTTTATCAAGTAAAATTGCTCGTCAATCCCATTGTGAACAATATTTCCTAATGCTGTGGAAATTATTAAACTTAGGAATTTACTTTTCTGTGGATAGTATAGCAGGGCCTGTGGAAGATTTATAGAAATTGTATAATAAAATAAGCCCTCATCTTGTTTACCAAGTATCCATGGTGATCAATATATTTTCACTAAGAGCCCCTATTGGAACCTCAGATGAACCACTAACTCCACAGTTTCAGCCATGTAACTGCATAAACACATTTTTACTCTGCCTTCTTCAGTGCATGCTGAAAAGCCAAGATTTGGCCATTCACATTGTTTTCAACAATATTTGTTGTGCCTACATTACGCTAGGCTCTCCACTCAAATGCCTCTCCAAGCCTGGAGGGAGAAATGGAAGAAGTAAGAAACACAGGTGATTGACGTGAACCAGCAGTTAGTGTAATGGCTATGTTGCAGGACTCCCACATAGTTGACCGTGGTTCGCGTCCTGGACCTGGTGGCTTAGAACTCACACTGGGCGCGTGTGCGTGTGTGCCCAAGATCCCGAGAGGAGAATGGAGGAGAAGGGATTGCGGCGTGACCATCCCCTCAGCAGGGGTGGGGGGTGAATTCTCACTTTCTGTCTCTATGTCTCTCTCTGTCTGGCGAGCGCATGCGCCCTATAGCGGAAATCTCTCTCAAAAAAAAAAAAAAAAAGAAAAAAGAAACACAAGTGATTGAAATAGTGTGTTCCTATGCTTGATAGGGATAGGGATCTGGGTCTCTCTGAGGGGAGCAGTAAAGGCAGTGCACATAACTCTCTAAGTGTCTTATTTTCTATTACAATAAAGCAATTTGATAATCTCAAGATAAAGTTATCTGAGAAACCTCAGAGAGCAAAGTCAAGAGTTCTGACCTATTCACCCTCTGACCTTGCTTACACTGCCTGCCACCACTTTATCTAAATCTTTACAGTTTGTACATAGCTCAAAACTACATAATGTGGGCAGAATGCATTAATGTATGTAATTGGATGTGTTGTACTTCTCAGCAACTGCTTGTAGAGGCACAAGTATCACAGTATCATTTTTAGACATTTCATTTACATTACATATGTGGGAACTTGTAAAACTAAGATGCAAATTCTGACTCTGCCACTACCAACTTGTCAATGGTGTAACCTAATCAAAATTGTTTTCCTTTCTTTGGGCTTCACTATCGTCACCATGAAAATAGTGTAAACTAGAAACTCACTGAAGATTACTCCAGCTTTAAAATGCCTGGCTATATTACAAGTAACACACACTTTCTTCCCTCTCTAGCTCATGCCTCAGAAATCTGCTTTATGAACAGGATCTAGCTCTTAAGCTGGCGTTAAAGGGATGTATTAGTTAGAGCCTCAGGATACTGGCATGCCTCGTTGACCCAAGTACAGGTGGGCAGCTAGAGCTCAAAGGAGCTGTTTCTTTCTTATCTCTCTCTGCAGCTTTCTCTGCTGCTTAATCTGCATGGAAGAAGGTGAATGCACCACAGTTCCAGAGATTTGAGGGACCATATTAGATAACACACCAGAGTCCATGAGACCCTCTTTCAATTGGCTTAGGTGGATTTGGTTAGTATCTCCCAGTTCGATATACCCTGGACAAAGGGGAAATTTCATATACATCTGTAAATAAATTTTTGTCACCTCCTTCACATTATATCTATCATATTAAAAAAAACTCTACAGATTTGGGGTTTGACATAGATTAAAGATTGGATCACTATTTCTTTTCATTAAACTTTTTTGTATATGTATCTGTTGCTTCCTGTTTTCCAACAATATCCATTTAATTTCTGTAGCGCAGGGAATACATTGTTTATTGTCGTTTTCTCAACATTTACCTTACATTTAAGTGCTTGGACTGAGGCTTGATTACTGAATCAAAATAGCTGGACCAAAATGATCAGGCTTGTAGGGAGAAGTATTGTTCTTTCTCTCTTTGCCTTTGTTGTATTTGAGACTTGACAGCTATAATTTCAGTTTCCTTCTCATTAGGTATTACTGGTTACTCCAGGTATTCTGATACATGATCACTTCCTATATAAGCTCTTTTCATTATTATTAGTTTTTGTGTTTTGGTCTTTTATCCATCCAAGCACTCACCCACCCATCCATCCTTTCATCCCTCAGTTTACACATTCTTTTTTTTTTTTTTTACCTCCTTTAGCCCCTCAGTTTCCACATTTTTTTTTTTTTTTTTTTAAGAGAAAGATGTTTGGCTATAGGGTGTATGTGCTCGCTGGAGAGAGACAGAAAGCGAAAAATCACCCCTCCCCCCCAGGGAAGATGGCCATGTTGCAAACCCTTCTAATCCATTTTTCTCTCAGGATCTTGGGCACACGCACACATGAGCCTGGTGTAAGTTTCACCCACTGACTCTGGGTCCAGGACTCGGACCGTGGTCAGCCATGTGGGAGTCCAGCGATGTAACCATATGCCATCTGCTGGTTCCAGTTTACTCATTCTTAAAAAACCTACATGGCTGCCCCACAGTGAAGTGGCTAAGCCCTATGCAGAAGAAGCTTATCCCATGTGTCCTGGCCCTGACAGCTTACACACTGGTCATAGGCATGCATGCCCTAAATTTGAAAACCACACACACACACACACACACACATTAAATTTGAAACACACACACACACACACACACACACACATATTGAGTCAAAACTAGTAGGAGAAAAAGGACAAAGTCCTATATTTATGCTGGAGGATACTAAAATTTATATTGTTACCTTATCTTAAAAGATGGCTCTTGTTTGAGCTGGCTAAAATGGCTTATAAGAATTAATCACTAAAAAAGTATTGTAAATACTTTAGAAAAAATTAAATCCATAAACTTCGAAAGAAAAAAAGAAAAGGAAAGAAAATTGGAAGAAAAAGTATTTTGATATGACCAGGTCTTGTGGGAGGGTGCTTTCTTTCTCTCCTTTCTCTCCCTTCCCCCCACTTCTTGCTCTCTCTATCTTCTTGAATGCACACCTATTCTCTGGCATAATGAAAAAGTAATTTTTTTGAATGTCCTAACATCCATTTTCTTAGCTTTTTCCTGAGCACTCATTGAGATCTATCCTTCCTGCAAATACCTATAACTCTAAGTCTCTTTCTTATTTTTAAAATTCACTTTCAATACCTTGCATGTTTTCAGTTACTTATATTTGCATTATGTTCCTCAACTAGAATCTAAATTTTAAAATCCTATATATTTTTAACCCTGCCTTTCCTCCATTATCCACATAATTTCAGTGCCAGTGCTGTGGGACAATTTTTTATTGGCATACTAACTCAGCCCTATACCTGTCTGTCAGTTGGCACAGGTGGTGGTAATATCCCTGGAAGCTATTACATTTCAGGGATAGTCAGCCATGAATTTTCTATACATGGAAATAGATACAAACCTTATCAGTACATTTACTTCAAACCCAAATCAAGTGTGTCTCAACTTTAATTTCCTATTTCCTATTTCACAAGAGGTATAATAGATTAATTAAAGTGGAAGGCCAGTGGTTTTAGCTGTCTAATGTTAAAACACACTTATTCAAGTTTTATGAAATCATATGACCAATACAATGCCTTCCCTCTTTCAGGCTCTTATGAGGGCTATGCAAGTGGGAACCCTAGGAGATTAAATCTCACAGCAATTTTTTTCTGAACAAAAAAGTCTTATTACAGAAACCAAAAATATTTGATGGAACTATTTGTAACTTGAAGAATTAGCCAGGTGAAGGACTCTGTACCTACTTTTAAATAAAAAATACCTTCTACTGATCTTCTACTACAGAAACACAATTTAAGATGAGAATTATTTTCTGCACTTTTAAACTACTAAAACAACTATCACAATTTATTGACTATTTATATGTGCCACACTTAACAAATGTGATTTCTAATCTCACAAAAATACTGTGAAAGTGGAGAGCAAAAACTTACAATGGTAGGCTTGTCATTTTTACTCTTTAAAGATACCTTCTAGAATGAAAAGATTCACAGAATGAAGCTCATACATTTATACAGATGTGCTTTATTTGAGTTTCAAAGATAAGTTTGTTTCTAAAAGCTAGGTAGATAAAATTTTTAGAGGTTAAACAGTGATTTGGAGTAAAGCAAGCTCTCAAATATGGCAAAATTTAACAGGAAGTAGAGTTCAGATGCAGTACTATTTTTCCTTTGTAATAGGTCATCTACTAGCTATGATAGATGTGTTGTGTGTGTGATTAATATTGCATATGTTTGTGTTTTTCTGTATCTTTGCAGAGATATGTAAGGATAATGAAAACTTATATCAGCCTTATTACCAACTCTCTGTCCTTAAAAGAACAGCTTTTCTCCAGTGTTTTATTTTATTTATTTTTTCAGCTTTTTTGAGGAATGATTAACAAACAAAAACATGTATATTTATGGTGTACTGTATGGAATTTCAATGTAAGTATTTCTTGAGTAGTAATTTCTACAAAGTCAATTAATGTATATTTACTGTTTCTTCTGTTTATGGTGAGAGCACCTGAGATCTACTCTTTTGTCATATTTCAAGGATACTGTACACTATTCCATGATGCACTTTAGATCCCTAGAACTTACTCATCTTATAACTGAGAGCTTGTACCCTGTGACAAACATCATTTTCACCAGTTTCCTCATTTTCTGGCGATCACCATCATACTGCGCTTCTCTAAATCTGACCTTTTAAGATTCTCCATATATTTGATATCATGCAATATTTATCTTCTGTGACTGGTTTCTTTCACTTAGTATACCATCCTCCAGGTTCATCGATGTTGTCCCAAATGGTAGGATTTTCTTCTTTTTTAGGCTGAACATCGTGTGTGTGTGTGTGTGTGTGTGTGTATTTATCAATATATCTATCTGTATTGTATATATATATATATTTATAAGTTTCTTTAACCACTCATTTGTTGATAGATGCTTAAATTGTATCTCGGACTATTCTAAATAATGCTGCAATGAACATGGGAATGTAGATATCTCTTTAAGATACTTATTTCATTTCCTTTGGATATAGGCCCATAATTGGGATTTCTGGGTCATATGGTAGTTCTATTTTTGAGTTGTTGAGGAACCTCTACATGCAGTTTCCATAATGGCTGTACCAATTTAGATTCATACTAACAGCATGCAAGGGTTCTCTTGGCCTTTCCAAAATTTGTTACTGCTTGTCTTTTTGATAATAACCATTATAACAGGTGTGAAGTAATATCTTATCACGGTTTTAATTTCATTTCCTTGATATATCTGTTGGTCATTTATGTGTATTCTTTGGAAAATTATCTGGTTTAAAGTGTAGTTTTTATCTCTTTTGTAATTCTACATAATGCCTTTACTTGATTTTCCATATAAAGACTGTTGGATATTATGTTTTGCTTCTTTTTGTCCAAATAAAAATATCTATCTCAGTTCTACACACTGTCTTTTAATGACTTTGTTCATCATACAGAGAATCATAGGATAAATAAGCCACCATCTGTTTCATTAATTATCAGATAAAGTATATTTACATTTTATTTTCCCAGTCAGGCCTTTCAAAAATAGATAATTCCATGAGCACAATTTTAAAATGAGTAGGAACTAATACCTTACAGAAGAAAAGATTCTTGGTTATCTAAATTGTTTTAATGAGACGCTTTCTTGAGTCATTACATATCACCTTACTTTAGTGGACATTAGACTCGGGACTTTGATAGAGGGATCATTATAAATGTCAATGATTTTATTTTCATGTTAAATGTGGGTACTCTGGTAGCTGGATGTACTAATTTTGGGATTGTGTGTAAGGTAATTACTAGATTTGTGCATTTTTCTGGTTATTTTTCTTGTCCTCAATTATTATCTCTTCT
The DNA here is from genome assembly GCF_000334495.1 of Tupaia belangeri chinensis. Lineage (NCBI taxonomy): Eukaryota > Metazoa > Chordata > Mammalia > Scandentia > Tupaiidae > Tupaia > Tupaia belangeri. The sequence continues at coordinate 1,805,326 of NW_006159501.1, forward strand.
TTCGTGGGTCCTCAAAAGACTATTGAAAATTATGCTAGATAAGTGAGTAAAGTTGGTATTCCATGAAGGTTTTTCCACTTAAGGTGGTATCAGGATCCCACAAAGGTATCAATTGTATGGACTTTGTCATAATTTGCCCCCATGGTTAGGACCTATTTGTAGATTTTTGGCCATGTTTCAACAACTAAGATTACCAGACATTGGAGGAATTGCTAGTAAGTTCTTGATTGGTGCTAGTACTATCCGATAGGTAATAAATATGTCTTGCAGTTCTCCAACACTTGTGCTCTTCCCTGACTATATTTTCCATGTGTTAGAAAGCCTCCTCATGTTCAATATACTCGGGACAAACACACTCATCCTTTAATGCCCAACTTCATTGTCACTCCAGTTGGTGTAGCCTTGTCTGACACTGTCTCTCCTCCTATACATATTTTTTGCATTCTATAAATTTTTTCTTAAAAATTATTGTCATGGGGAACCAGTAGTTAGAGTAATGGCTATGTTGCTGGACTCCCACGTAGTCGACCGCAGTTCGCCTCCCGGACCTGGTGACTTAAAACTCATGCCGGGCGCGTGTGCGTGCGTGCCCAAGATCCTGAGAGGAGAATGGAGGAGAAGGGATTGCGGCGTGACCATCCCCCCTGGGGGGGTGATTTCTCACTTTCTGTCTCTATGTCTCTCTCTGTCTGTCTGGCGAGCGCACGCACCCTATAGCGAAAACCTCTCAAAAAAAAAATTATTGTCATGGACACCTTCCTTCTCTATAAGAAAAAATGAGATCCTTAAAGGAAGACACCACGGTTTATTCATTTTTGCATCTCTGCATGTTGTGATAATAATGCTGTCAGAGAAGACCCTCAGTATAAACTCATTAAATGAATGATTCATTCATTCGTTCGTTCATGCAACAAATGTAACTTCAGGAATACTACTGGAAGTAAATAAACTACATTGGTGGTTTCCTTAAACAGAGTGTCATATTTAGGGCCTAGTATAGTACTCATTAGATAGGATGAGATCTGGTTTAATTATGGATCTCTTTTGGCTGCTTACCTTAAAAACTAGCTGAGTATTCACATAGCTGCTGTGTCCATGGCAACTGAATGCATGAATGCAGGTTCTGAAACATTATCTCTCCAGGTCGTCAGGGCCTCTTTAAAACTGTATCTTACTGGACAGGTATTATCACAGGCCTACATGGGTGATTGTTTCCACTAGGCAGTGGTGACTTCATACACCATCATGTCTACAAAGCAGCTTCCCCTGAGAACACATTGAGCTGCAGATTACCTTGTGTGGTGGGATCACAGGAGTATACCAATTCCTGAGAGGGCCACCTGCAACAAAGGTATAGCCTGTAGCACTTCCTCCATATGTCAGGAAGCATCCAATCACGTTGCCCTAGTTTAACAGAGACATTAATTCCAACTGTGCTTTCTACAGACTTCTGGAGGTGGGAGTAGCAGCACTGTATGCCCCAGGTTCCTCACAAAAGGAATGCAATGCAGGAATGGCTCTTGTGTGGGGCTACAGAAACAAGAAATGGAAAGTGCCCCCTGAGAAGGTATTGAGTGGATCCAAGTTGGGAACCTTTTTATATATATATATATATATATATATTCAGGTCTATATTGCAGGGCAGGGGAGTTTAACTATTCTGCAATTAGAGACTCTCCTTTTAGATGAGGATAGGAACTTCAGAGGATTATATAGATTTTGGAATACTTACGCATTTTCATGATGATTAATATGCAATTATTTTTCTTCTCCAGAAACCTTTGGTAAAATCTTTACAATGTAAAACAAACAAACATGTACTCTTGTCTTAAGTTGCAGTGAGGAAGCAATGAGCTGAGGAGAATAGGTATGCTTCAGATTTCTTGTAGAAGATAATCTGGCCTATGCAGTTACAATTGTGTCATTATTACTAAGAATTCTCTTGGGACCAGCAGATGGCATAATGATTTTATTGCTGGACTCCAACGTGGTCAACTGTGGTTTAAGTCTCAGCTCCGGCAGCTTAAAACTCATGCCAGGCACATGTATGTGCATGCCCAGAATCCTGAAACGAGAATGGAGGAGAAGGGATTGTGGTGTGGCTATCCCCCCAGGGAATGATTTCTTGCTTTCCATCTTGCTGTCTCTCTGGTAAGTGCATGTGTCCTATAGCAAAAATTTCTCTTTATTGAGAGAAAAATAAATAAAAAAAGAATTCTCATCAAATTTTTAACCATGGATTTAAAAAAATATTTTATTTTTAACTGATA
>NW_006159501.1:1812265-1822676 GCF_000334495.1 Tupaia belangeri chinensis
GTGCGCACTGAGAATGTATTGAGTGTATCCAAGTTGGGAACCTTTTTATATATATATATATATATATATATTCAGGTCTATATTGCAGGGCAGGTGAGTTTAACTATTCTGCAATTAGAGACTCTCCTTTTAGATGAGGATAGGAACTTCAGAGGATTATATAGATTTTGGAATACTTACGCATTTTCATGATGATTAATATGCAATTATTTTTCTTCTCCAGAAACCTTTGGTAAAATCTTTACAATGTAAAACAAACAAACAAACAAACATGTACTCTTGTCTTAAGTTGCAGTGAGGAAGCAATGAGCTGAGGAGAATAGGTATGCTTCAGATTTCTTGTAGAAGATAATCTGGCCTATGCAGTTACAATTTAGAGGTATAATTTGCTGAGGGACTAGCAGATGGCATAATAGTTACTTTGCTGGACTCCCACATAGTCGACTGTGGTTCAAATTCCTAACTCGGCAGCTTAAAACACACCAGGCATGTGTGTGTGCAAGTGCCAAAATCCAGAGAAGGAACTGGCATGGCCATCCTCCCCCAGGGGGCTTCTCTCTTGCTATCTCTCTGTCTCCCTGGTTAGCACACATGCCCTATAGCAAAAATCTCTCTTAGAAAAAGAAAAAATATATATAGTTTGCTGAGTCCATGAAGTCTTGAATTTTTAGTTTTTGTATTATGAGGAAAGTCCATGGGCCCCAAGAAAAGGGTTAGGATGGACGTGGAAGCCAGGGGATTCTGGAAGACTCTGAACAATGTCTATGTACTATTTAGAAGAAAAATATTTCACTATTTGGACATCCAGTTGACTGTAGCACTACCTGTTGATTGAATATCAATCTGTATTGGTTTGCTATGGCTAACAGAACTAGATGGCTTAGAAAAACAGAAATTTATCACCTCGTAATTCTGAACAAATGCTTACTTGAAATAAGGTATAGCTTAAGCTATTGTTTTATTGCATCTTTTAACATCTCCTAATAAGTACTTCAGTCAGTTTGGGCTCTAATAATGTACCATAATCTAGATAACTTAAAAATAGTAGAAATTAATTTCCCACAGTTTTGAAGACTGGGAATCTGAGATCAGAATGTCAGGTTCTACTGAGGGCTCTTTTCAGTTGCTGACATCTCAGTACACACTGACATGGTGAAAAGAAACTTAAACAGTCTCTGAAATCTCTTTTATAAAGGTACCAATGCTGTTGCAAGGGTTCTACCCTCATTACCTAATTATCTCTAAAATGCTCTACTCCCAATGCCCTAATATTAAGGGTTAGTACTCCAACAAGAATTATTTAGAGAACAAAAATATTCAGTCTATAATAAGAGAGAACATATCCCCATTTTTAGAAACAGGAAAAGTAAACCTCAAAGAGGTCAGGTAACTTCCCTCAAAGCAAACTGTGAGCAACTGAGGACAAATTGTGTGTTTTCCATTCTAAACCTTAACAATTAAATCCTACTGACTCTTCAAAATGTTTGTGTTGTGCTAGCAGGTGGTGTGGTGTGGTGGTTAAAGCACTGGATTCTCACTTGGCCAGCTGTGGCCTGAGTCCGGATCGGCAGTTTGAAAATCACACCAGGTTTGTGTGTGTGTGTGTGTGTGTGTGTGTATGTGTGTGTTCATGCGCGCTCTTGTGTGCGTGCATGCCCAAAGTCCTGAGAAGAGAATGAAGGAGATGGGATTGTGATGTGGCCAACCTCCCTGGTGGGTGACTTCTCACTTTTCCTCTCTCTGGCTCTCTACAGCAAGTGTACGTGCCCCACAGCAAAAACAAACCAAACCAAAACAAATTAAAAAAAAAATTGTGTCATGCAACTTTGTTGGCTAAGTGGTAAGCAATAGTTCTGGGATCAATACAAAGCATGCCAAGATATCGCAGGAAGGGAATACACTAAAGAGAAATGAGTTTTGAACACCAGCTATATAATGGGTACTTTTCATCTGTAATTTTATTTAGTACTTCTAAATATCCTTTTCTTCAGTGCTATTAAGCCAATCTTACAAGGATATTAAGATTTAGAGATACAGTGACTGGCGTACTATCATGGTACCAAATGGTAGAGACATGACTTGAACCAAAATCTTTGAATGTGAAGTACCATCCTCATTCTTTTGCTGGTTTTGCCTCCTGCTCATAAAATATATTAGATCACAAGTTTAATAAAACTGGGGCTATATATTACTTTTACAATCTACACAAAGTAGATGTAAAATAATTACCTGCTGCAAGTGTGAATAGAAAAGATTGCACATTTTGTTATTAGGACAGCATAAGATTACAATAGAGGATTTCAGGATTCTAGAAGACAATGTCTTAGCTGTGGTTTGTAGTTAATGAGAACATTAAATTTATATTAGACATAATCAATTATGGTTTCTATTTTAGAAAAATATCCCAAGCTCTCCAAAGTCAGATGGATTTCAAGGTGAAAAGCATGTCATTTTATAACAGTTCTTTATCAGAGGGCTGTATTATCACACTGTGTAGGCATGGGGAAATTGGACCCAGTATTGTTTAATGTAGGTAATTAGTGAATTCTATTATCTGTGGATTTTATATTTCATAAGCTCTGCTCTTACGCATGAACATTATTACATGAGAACCTTACTATGATTAACCTATAGAATTAAAAAAAAATGACTACCTCTATTTTCTGGCTCCCTATTCAGTTTTGCTTACTGCCTCCTTGAGAAAAAACTTACTCTTCTGGATTGGGGTAGACAGCATCTGCCCTTTTATTTCTAATTCATAGTAAACTGGTGTTTCAATAACCTAAGTTTTGCATTTTTTTCTTTTTTTTTGGAGAGGTTTTTGCTATAGGGCACATGTGTTCGCCAGAGAGACAGAGAGAGACAGAGAGACAGAAAGTGAGAAATCACCCCCCAGGGGGTAATGACCATGCCATAATCCCTTCTCCTCCATTCTCCTCTCAAGATCTTACAGGCACCTGGCATGAGTTTAAGACACCCGGTCCAGAACTTGAACCACGGTCACTTACATGAGAGTCCAGCAACATAACTATTAATGCTAACTGCTGGTCCCAGTTTTGCATTTTTTAAATGTTTCCTAAATTCTATGTTAAATAGGTAATCCATGCAACAAAAGGATATCTAATGACAGTGAGCCTCTTTTCTGTCCACTATGGAACAGCCAGTCTTGTTCTCCAGAGAAAACACATTACTAGTTTCTGGTTAGTTACCAGAGACAGTGTAGAGGATAAGGGAGGTTTTATGAATGACTTCACAGAAGTAAGTCCTAATAGATGGTCAAGCAAATGATAGAGGGGGCAGCATTCTAAGCAGGAAATAATGTGCAAATCATTGCAATATGAAACGGTATAGCTATATAGCAACCCTAATGCTTCAGAATTCCTCCCACTGGGCACATTCTCTTCTTGTCTTCCTTAGCTCAGAGAAGTTTGCCTCTCTTGAACTTCATGCAAATGGAATTGTGCAGTTTATGCTCTTTTTCTTTTTATCAATTTGGTTATTCACATTGTGCCTATGAGATTTATTTATGCTGTCATGAGTCGTAGTAGCTTAATTATTTCAACATTGTATAATATTCTATTGTATAAATACACCAAAACTTATTCTTCCATTTTCTTGGTATTGGACATTTCTTTTATGTTATGTTCCATTATGCTGCCCTGGATAAGCCAGTTAATATTTGTTTTTGTCTCACAGATTTTACATAGTTCCCAAAAGCCCACCCCTTGCTAGATGGGAATGAAATATGAGTTTGATACTGGAAAACTGGTTGGTGGTACCCCGGTTTCATAGCTTATTCCTTTGACTACGACAACACAGGTAATGTAGTTTAAGTCATATTTGTGTTATTACTACCTGCCAGTTTATCAATAACCAAATTAAGTCTTGTATCTTTAAGAATTTTATTCTAGTGATCCAGGAAACTTATATTTCCTCCAAATTTGTACTTTAAAGGCTTGTGCATTATTCTTCCTAAATCTGGTGTAACAGAGACCGCCCCGGAACATACACCCATATTCTTCCATGTGAAATAGCTTCCTGAAACCTGTGTGGACGTTTAAGACACCCGGTCCAGAACTTGAACCACGGTCACTTACATGAGAGTCCAGCAACATAACTATTAATGCTAACTGCTGGTCCCAGTTTTGCATTTTTTAAATGTTTCCTAAATTCTATGTTAAATAGGTAATCCATGCAACAAAAGGATATCTAATGACAGTGAGCCTCTTTTCTGTCCACTATGGAACAGCCAGTCTTGTTCTCCAGAGAAAACACATTACTAGTTTCTGGTTAGTTACCAGAGACAGTGTAGAGGATAAGGGAGGTTTTATGAATGACTTCACAGAAGTAAGTCCTAATAGATGGTCAAGCAAATGATAGAGGGGGCAGCATTCTAAGCAGGAAATAATGTGCAAATCATTGCAATATGAAACGGTATAGCTATATAGCAACCCTAATGCTTCAGAATTCCTCCCACTGGGCACATTCTCTTCTTGTCTTCCTTAGCTCAGAGAAGTTTGCCTCTCTTGAACTTCATGCAAATGGAATTGTGCAGTTTATGCTCTTTTTCTTTTTATCAATTTGGTTATTCACATTGTGCCTATGAGATTTATTTATGCTGTCATGAGTCGTAGTAGCTTAATTATTTCAACATTGTATAATATTCTATTGTATAAATACACCAAAACTTATTCTTCCATTTTCTTGGTATTGGACATTTCTTTTATGTTATGTTCCATTATGCTGCCCTGGATAAGCCAGTTAATATTTGTTTTTGTCTCACAGATTTTACATAGTTCCCAAAAGCCCACCCCTTGCTAGATGGGAATGAAATATGAGTTTGATACTGGAAAACTGGTTGGTGGTACCCCGGTTTCATAGCTTATTCCTTTGACTACGACAACACAGGTAATGTAGTTTAAGTCATATTTGTGTTATTACTACCTGCCAGTTTATCAATAACCAAATTAAGTCTTGTATCTTTAAGAATTTTATTCTAGTGATCCAGGAAACTTATATTTCCTCCAAATTTGTACTTTAAAGGCTTGTGCATTATTCTTCCTAAATCTGGTGTAACAGAGACCGCCCCGGAACATACACCCATATTCTTCCATGTGAAATAGCTTCCTGAAACCTGTGTGGACTACCCAGTTATTGAGAGCTTCACCTCATTGGTCTCAGCTTAGTCCTTGATTGGAGATCAGTAGTTATTATACAAGATCTGTGTGTAAGTTACTCTCCTGCATTTGTACTTAAAACTCCTACCAAGTAATTCCTGCAAAGCATCTGTGCTGAAAATTGCTAAGAAAGAGATTGTGACAATATTATCAGATTGTATCCTGCAGCTTGGGTCTGATGTGGTGACAGAGACAGCTATCCCAGGTGGGTCTGTTATAAAGGAGAATGTTTCTGCAGGGACCTCTGCTCAAAGCACTTCCTTAGTTGTGCCTTCCTAGACCCAGCAGCCTTCTTAGTAGACCCATCTATCCTCTGAAATGCTTTTCAGCCTCCTGGGCAAATCAGATTCCCTCCCTACTTTCTATAACAACAGCTGCATCAATAAAGCAAACCCAGCTAGCTTTCAAGCATGATAAAATATCTGGAGACACAAATACCAAGTAGTTTATGTAAATGAAATCTCAAAAATATTGAAGTTACAAAGTGAGCTGATATAAGAAATCAAAAGGTCATTTCTAGATGGTCCAAAGATAAATCACAGAATTTAAATCGGGTATCCATAGAATTCAATTAAATCAAACCAATATTTACTCATTGTCTAGTCCCATTGGAACATGTTAGCAGGGAGGTAGGATGTGATAGGCAGGGTAGACTTGAGGTGAATGAAATCAAACCTCTGCTTTTAGGAAGGCAATCTGGGGTCAAGAGGGTGGGAGAGACCAAATAAAAGGCTACGATGAAGCATGGAGGCAGAAAGCAGTAATGATGAAATAATGCTGGTGGCATCACACTGCCGAGATTGAAGCCTGTCTGAATCACTTACAGCTGGCTGTCCATGGGCACATTGATCTCCAAGCCTCAGCCTCATCATCTGTAAGACTAGGTTTAATGACACTTTCTGCTTAGGGAACCACATTCAACACACATTTGCAGTAGTTAGCTGTTGGGCTACAAAGTCTCTGAAGTCAGCATCCATGCCTGTCACATTTATCAGCATATTCCCACTGTCCAGCAATGGAGAGAGGTTCATTTACAAAAAAGGAATTTACATATGGGATGAGTTCCATGAGCTGGGAAGGCTCAGGGTGTGTTTGAGTACCCTATGGGGTCACTTCATCTCTGGTCGCATTCCAAGTAAGGCTGGAATATGAAGCTGTAGATAATTGTGCAGGACTTGAGCACAGGGCGGAGTCCCATCTATAGGCAGTGACATTGTTATGCTTGTATTTCTTTTCCTTCAAGTCTTGATGGAAATAGAAAAAGCTGCTGAGCCGTACTGCAGAGTCAGCTGAAATGTTATGAACTCATCTTTCATTTTCCTGCCATCAGTTATGTGCAAAGTAGACATTCTCTTTTGCCTATAAATTGCTTAATGCTAGTTTTTGCTGCAAATTATGCCGATGGCTTTAGTAGCTGCTGTTTGAGCTAACCATAAGGTTGAGAGAGTCTGTGAGGATTATTTTCTAAGCAGCCAAAATCTGCAGTAATCAAACCTGAAATGGCTCTTAGATAAAACTGTTGTGTGGCTTTACTGGTCCTAGGTACTCGAATGTCAGGATTAAAAAAAATAATAATAAATTTTTTTTTTCTATAAGAAACATGGGGAGGCAGAGAGAAAAAGAGAAGGGGAGAAAGAGAAAGAGAGAGAAAGAAGCATTCCCAACTGAGTCTCATGTCACGATCCTTCTCAGCCAGCTAGGATCATGAGTGTACCATGTCCCTGATGTGTACAGATTGATCAAGGAATCAAACCCATGGTCCTCTCTGTATGTCCAGCATCATCTGAGCAGTGCGTTATTGTGCGCCACCAACATGGCCCAGAAGTTTTTTTTATAACCTCTGCTTCTCTTATTGAAACACACCACAAAATTCTTAAGACGTTGGTCAGCCCAAGGAAAAGATAGTAATTTCCTAGTTTTTATTTGGTTGGCCTTCAACTATTCATATTTATAAAGGCTTTTACAATTATTTCCCAAGTAGAACATACTTAATTCCCAGAACAACTTCATGGGCTTTATCACTATGGCAGAAGAGGCACCAGAGCTCAGGCTCATGTTATTTGACTGCGAGTCTCGGGCTTCTGCTCCTCAACCACGTGGCTTCCATGAAGTGTTGGTTCGCTCTTCTGAATTCAAGCCCCCAAATAATCTGTTCCCTTGATATACTTTACTAAACTATTCTTACTTCTATCTCTTTATTTTAAAATCTGGTTATAATTCCTTATCTTACCTAGAATAACCACATAGATAATGGTCCAGTAATTAACTTGGGTCCCTTTTATAAAGACTCTTAATCTGATAATGGTGGCATGCCCTGTCAAAACCTTGAAGATTCTAAAGCACAGACTAGAAGACATTTCTGTAGATTTTTATGTGAAAAGGTTAGGACAAAGAAGTAAACAGGTGACTGATTCCCCATTGGCAAGTGTGTCCTGACCTGGAACGGGAAGAGGTACAGTGTGGTGTAGTAGAAAATTCATGCACTCAGGCAAACTAGTGATGTGGTGGTAAAGCAGCAGGATCAGACATGGCTGACTGTGATTGGAGTTCTAGACACAATGACTTAGAAAATATGCCTGGCATGTGTGCGTGTGTGTGTGTGTGTGTGTGTGTGTGCCTATAATCCCAAGAGAAGACTGGAGAAGGGATTGTAGCATGGCCATACCCCGTGGGAGTGCTTTCTCACTTTCCCTCTCCATTTCTCTATTCTTACCTGGCTCTCTGGTAAACGCATGTGCCCTATAGTAATTTTTTTTAAAAAAGTGTGTCTAAGATGGTCTGAATATGTGACAAAAATAGATGAATAGGATGAGTTGCTTTATAGGATCATTGTGAAGGTCATCGATTATGCTTATTGAAGGGCTTGTCACAGCAATCAGTCCCTAGTCCTTGTCAGAGGTGGCAATGAGAACAATAGAACTGGACCAGGTGACTGCCCACTTCAGATATGTCCAGACACTCCAAGGAGGGATTCTCTACCATCCACCCTTTTCCCAGCCTGATCGCTTACGTAGAGGATCAAACCCTGTTTCCCAGGATTAGATGGCAAATCCTTGGAGATGTGTTCTCAATTACTCCAAGATTAAATCATGCTATGCTGTTTCTTACAAATGTAAACTCAGCCCTCATAGTAACTCATAGGAATGAACTGTCCCAATTATGTTAATTTACTAATAATTGATATTATAGTCTATCCTGAGAGCAGCTTTTATTAAAAGGAAGAAAACACAAGAATGATCCCTGAGAATCAAAGAAGCACCACACACTGTAGGTGTGTGTGGGACTTGATGTCAAATAGAGAACCTGGGATTTCTTACACTGCAATTATAGAAAGAAGTTGGTATGTTTAAAACATACTGGCTTTCTGAGGAATTCTATCTGGAAAATTGTAGGATATCTATAATTTGATTACAAAAATGCTCCCTGTCCCATTAAAGATCTATACAATCTTTTAGCTAATTATGATAATACCATTAGTTCCTCATGCTTCCTTGGAGTTTTTAACTGACAATATTCTTCCACTGCCATGATTGCCTCTGATCGTCTTACCAATCCTGGAGATTACCAATGGTGCTGACTGTATAAATAAGAGGAGATCATATCTTATTGTTGGGGGCTACTGGGGCCTTCTAACTAACTTCAAAGCTAGACTCATCTTTCCATCTACCATCTATAAGCTTTTTGAGCACCTATTAATTCTTGATCCTAGGTTAGGAGTTGTAGATACTAAATAAAAAATAGCTTCTTCCTTCAGAGTTTATAATATAGTGTTTTAATGGAACAAAGTAGCAGGAGCTTAGAGAGCACAGATGAAGGAATGATGACTCAGCACAGATGTGCTCTCAAAGGAGATTGTCTGAGAAAGGCCATGACATGAGTCTACTCACCTGCCAGGCATGGGGATGGTGGGCATTCTAGGCAGTAAATTGCCTGTGAAGATGCATAGCAGAAGAAAAAGACATATTTACCAGATAAAATGAACCAATATATTTAAGAATAATTATTTTAACTAAATATATTTTGAGACTTTCAAGTGATGGAGAAAGAGAAAGGAGAGAAACAGAGGGACAGAGAAGGAAGGTAGGTAAGGAATAGGGTAGAAAGTTGCTGGGTCAAAATTATACTGTCTGGTAGAGGAGCACTGAGTAGATGTGTCTGACACTATTCTACTCAAGGGTTCATGGTTTAAAGTAAAGATACCTGAGTTCTCATTAGCCTTATGCATGCACTAGGCTAATTTGTCAACCTCATTTTTTTTTCTGTTGGCATGGATGATACAGCCTGAAAACATATGTGTATCACTAGGATTCTTTTAAAAAGCACTGATTTTAGAACTTGGAAACCCAAAGTTTGAATCCCAGCCCTCTTAATATTTACTATATTGCCTTGAACATGTTTCTTAACCTCTCTGATTCTCAATTTCTCCTTAAGTAACATAACTTGTTTTACTGTTATAAGGATCTGGTATAATTTATTTTTAAAGTTTGCTGTAGTGTATGTACACTCCCTGGAGAGAGAAAGAGAGAGAAAGAGAAAGAGAGAGAGAGAGAGAGAGAGAGAGAGAGAGAGAGAGAGAAATCACACCCCCAAACCCCTAGGGAGATGGCCACATCATAATCCTTTCTCCAGTCTCCTCCTCTCAGGAATTTGGGCATGCACACACCATGCCTGGCATGATTTTCAAGCCACCTGTTCCGGACTTGAACTACACAGTTAGCCGTGTGAGATCCACCATCCTTAACTTCCTTGCTACTTGCTGGCCTGGATTATTTACTTTACAAAAATGTTTAGTGTAGTCCTTGGCATACAGGAAACACTCCGTGAATGAATGCTGTTATTATTATTTCTATCATTTGTTGATCATGCCAGTTTGTCTAGTATTATTTTACTTCTTTTGTAATTTTTTTTCCCATTGTAAAATCAGTGGAGCAAGAGTTTGACCTTACCCTTCCTTAGGCATCTCACTGGTTATGGTGCTTAGTAAATATTTTATAATTTACTGATAGGAAATCCTGTGTGCTTAAAAATGTGAAGTTGAGAAAGTAGATTCCTGCTTACTTTTCTGGTATAAATAATTTTATCTAATGATTTATATAGAATTTATTGGAACTTCACATAATAGTAAAACAGATAAAGTTCAATCATAAGAAAGATATGCCATCTCAAAACATTTTACAGAGGGCTTTTTTTTTTTTAAGTTTGTTTTATTTCTTCCATGAGAGAGAATGGCAGAG
>NW_006159501.1:1822707-1846408 GCF_000334495.1 Tupaia belangeri chinensis
AAAGAGAGAGGCAAGCAGAGGATGAGAGAGAGAGATAGGTTCCTCAACAGTGTCTTCATACTGTAACCCACCCCAGCCTCAGCCAGCCTGGTATGCTCAAGGAATCCTCTGGACATGAACCTGGGACCTTCCTATGTGGGTCCAGCATCATAGAACATTGTGTTACCACTGAACCACTGCTGCCCATCCCAAAAGAGTCTTTACTCTTGCATGTGTTGCCAAGAAGTTGAAGGATGGGTTACAACTATAAAGAGAGGCAGAATGCTAGGAAATCCTTTTGGGTCATGCAGTTTAGTCAGACATTATATGTAATTGTTCATTTTGATCAAATGATCAATTGAATTAATGGGGTGGAAAACCTTTTTTTTTTTTTTTAATTTTGCCAAAGAGTCCTACAAGTTAATGTGAATAGGTATGACACAGAAAGCTGAACAAATGGATTGAAGGGTTTAAACCCAAGGGACTCTGACTCAGAATTTCAGTCCTGTGTGTATATGCTATTGTCCTGAGGTCCTCCTAGGCCAAGACCTCAGCCTTGGTCCTGTGGACTCCATTCTCAAACCCATATTCTAGGCTGAGACATGGAAGTACTTGTGTTCACAGGGGGCCACCTCAGCCAATACCGTCACCTGAAGACCATTATCAGTAGCCATGCACCCTCTAAGTCAATAAATAATTGTCTTCTTTATCAGCTCTAAAAGAAGAGCTGGTTCAAGTTTGCTAATTACTGTTCTCTGTTGACTAATTACCCACATCCATCATGTGCATACTTTGGCTACGTTTAGTTTTAAATTCTAGGCCCACAGCCACTTACCTGAGTGGATACACATGATACATATTGACCTCAATCCCCCCACCACCACCACCACCATGAAAGGCTGCTACCACTAATAACATCAATTACAGCTGCAGCAGTAGCTATTGTCAATTGAGGCCTACCTACCACATCCCAGGAGTTCTCAGGCAGGTTCTACAGTTCTCATTGAGGTGGATTAGTCACTTCCTGTGATATAAAGACTTCTTAGCTCAGAAAGATTAAGATGTTCAAGGTCATAGAATAAATAGAATAACAGTTATCCAAACCAAAATTTGTCAAATTCTAAATCATCTGTCTTGTATTTCCACTAAAATTAGGGGAAGGCAAATGGTGTCTTTTCATTATTTGTATTAGTTGGATATGAATTGTAATATTTCAAACTTCTACCTTGATGAAAGAGAAAACAGTTTTACTCTTTCAAGGTGAGAATTTGGAATGACTTTTCAAGTTTATTATTTTAGATTCTTCTTATCCCTTTAGCTTGGGGACTTATAGTGAGGCAGAATAAATTAATGTCATGCCATGTATAGATCAGCCAACTCTCTAAATGCAGGTGTTTGAATACAGCAGAGCAAATACAACCTTTTGAAGCCCTCTTTTACCCATTATTTGTGATGCTAAAGAAATATATTTTGCTGCACATATTTCAAGGTACCTTAGAAATGGAACAGCTTCAGGTGAAGGAATAGAGTCTGAGGAAGGACATTAAGGAGAAAAAAAAGAGGCATAGCATTAATGGGACAAAGAAATGAGGTGTTATCTGTTGAAGACAACTTTATCATATTATCAACTGGACTGGGGAGAAATGTACACATGTTGGAATATTCACTTTGCAAGCTAAATAATGTGATTGAATGTATAAAAGAACTTGAAATAAAATTAAAAAGAAAAAGAAATGGAACAGCTTCACCATGAGCCTTCTGCAGAGGACAGACCTTGAGTTAAGTGAGAACGTGACAGCCTAGAAGCTGGTCAATTTCAGACAATAGAGAAAATCAACTGCATTGCAGAGTCCTAGGAACCATCTCATGGAAAACAATGAATGTGTTAGCCGGGGCTCTGCTGGTCAAGTGGAGAAATGCAGCTAGAGTTCCAAGGCACACCGAGATGGCAAGTGCACAGTATAATGCAGAGAAGACGTATGTTTCTTGCTTTGAAGCAGAGCAGGAAATAACCCTCCCTATGGAAAAGTTTATGAAAACTTCCTGATGGAGAATAATATATAAAAAATAACTCCCTCTGTTCTGGAAATCTGGACCTGAGTGTGCACAAAGGAATGACATTAGAGCTCCAGCAATTAAAGAAAAACACTCAGACCTAGAAGTCACTCAACAATGTGTGCTGGGTGAAGTAAGACGCAAAGGTATACAGTGAGATTTAGAGGTATCTAAGAGTCATTCTTTCAGAAATACTCACTTTAGGGGTAACTTTCCAGGTTGCAAATTTGGTATCTCAGTCCCTTACTGAAATACAAATATGGTACTCGTGAAGCTTCATGGTAAGGGGGAAAGAACATTCAAGTCAGAAGAATGAAATCTACATGTTGGAATATTCACTTTGCAAGCTAAATAATGTGATTGAATGTATAAAAGAACTTGAAATAAAATTAAAAAGAAAAAGAAATGGAACAGCTTCACCATGAGCCTTCTGCAGAGGACAGACCTTGAGTTAAGTGAGAACGTGACAGCCTAGAAGCTGGTCAATTTCAGACAATAGAGAAAATCAACTGCATTGCAGAGTCCTAGGAACCATCTCATGGAAAACAATGAATGTGTTAGCCGGGGCTCTGCTGGTCAAGTGGAGAAATGCAGCTAGAGTTCCAAGGCACACCGAGATGGCAAGTGCACAGTATAATGCAGAGAAGACGTATGTTTCTTGCTTTGAAGCAGAGCAGGAAATAACCCTCCCTATGGAAAAGTTTATGAAAACTTCCTGATGGAGAATAATATATAAAAAATAACTCCCTCTGTTCTGGAAATCTGGACCTGAGTGTGCACAAAGGAATGACATTAGAGCTCCAGCAATTAAAGAAAAACACTCAGACCTAGAAGTCACTCAACAATGTGTGCTGGGTGAAGTAAGACGCAAAGGTATACAGTGAGATTTAGAGGTATCTAAGAGTCATTCTTTCAGAAATACTCACTTTAGGGGTAACTTTCCAGGTTGCAAATTTGGTATCTCAGTCCCTTACTGAAATACAAATATGGTACTCGTGAAGCTTCATGGTAAGGGGGAAAGAACATTCAAGTCAGAAGAATGAAATCTTATTCCTGAGCAATACATGCCCTGTTTTGGCAAAGTTTAATATTTAACAAAAAGGCTACAGGCTATCCTAGTGCTTTTCAAACTGTAATGTGCACAGACATCTTGTCCATGAAGATTCTGATTCAGCATTTCTTTGGTAGGACCGGAGAATCTGCATCTGTAACTAGGTGGTGCTAATGCTGCTCTTCTGGAGTCTCTACTTTGAATAGCATTTAACTCTATTTTCTTCAAATGCTCTCAGCTGTGACATTGCGTTAAGGAGAGAAGGAAACTAGGTGCTTGATATAATTTAAAAATCTCAGGAATTTAAATGTTTTGTAAATTTGTCATTTCTTAATTTTTAAAAATTTTTATTATGTTATGGGTACTTTCCTAGAAACCAACTACACAATGAAGAAGAAATTGCCAAAATTAAAAAAAAACCTGCTGTGGGACAGTCTACAGGAGGGAGAGAGGTAACAAACAAAATAAATGAACATGGTAATTCAGACCATGAATGAGAAGGTTAGCTGGAATCTAACTTTTATAAGGGCATAGACTTTGCTCTCTCGTTCACACATCTAACCCCATTATCTAGAAGAGCATCAGAAACAGTAAGTGCTCACTAAATATTTGTAAAACAAAGGAATAAGTCAGTTATGTTTGTTGAATGCTATCTAAAAACAATATAAACTGGGTAAAGTAATTTGGAGAAGAATGAGGAAAGAATGTACATGTTAGGTTAATAAGAGAGAAGGTATCTCTGAAGAGGACGCATTTGAGGTAAGTTTTACATGACAAGTAGTAATTGAACACGTTTAGATTGGTTTTCCAGATAGAGGGAATGATGTGTGCAAAGGTCTTGAAATGGGTTTGTGGGGTAATTCAAGACTCAGCAAGGAGACCTGTGGCAGGAGAGCAGGACTGGCCTCAAAAGACAGTGAGAAGAGATAGACAGAGATAGGCAGGGGTGAGATCATGAAGAATCTTATTGGTCATGGTCAGGGATGTGGACTTTGTTTAAATGCTGTGGAAGATCATGGAAGCTTTTCATGAAAAGACAGGCATGTTGTAAAAAGACCAACCTGGTTATTAGGGGATGTAGGAAGGCTTAGGTAAGAAGTAACATGTCAGAAGGTTATTTTGGTTGAAATTCCAGTTAGGAGGCTATTTCCATTGGAAGGCTGTTCCAACTGGAGAACTACACCATTATTCAATGCAAGAAATGATGGTGGTCATTTGAAGATAGTTATAGAAGAAGTAGATCCATTTGACATATGGGTTCAAGATAGACCAGGATTGACTGACGAATTAGATGTTGGTGGGACCAAGAGGATTTAGTAAACAGAGAAGAGTAAAAAGAATAATCAAGAATTCCTCTTTGTCCAACGCTTCGACTCATGTGGGGGGATGTATACTACTTTGTAAGTTAATCTTTCTATTTCTAGACAGTTGATTTGCAGGCAGAATTTTATATATATTGAGTTTAAATCTATCTCTCTGCCATTTCATTCACTGATTGAGGCCTAGCTTTTGAAATTATATATACCAAGTCTGTTATCTCTTCCTTGCAACATTTCTCCAAATGTTTAAAGACAGAGACTAGATACTTCCTCACATGCATCAAGAATTTGCTCTCTTCCAAGCTAAATAAGCTTTGCGTGTTTATGTCCTTTCACCCAGGCTTGAAACAAACTTGCTGTGTGAGTTTGAATCTCTCTGCGGTTCCGTTCACCAGATGAACCACTCTTGAAATTAGTAAGAGCTGAATTACTCAATCACCAATTCACACAGGATGCATATTGAAATCACTTGATGAGTTTTAAACATAGTAGTATCTGTGTCTCACCCAGAAGGCCTGATTTATTTGACATGGGTGTATACCAGTCACTGAGAGTCCCCTAAGCTTCACATTTGATTATGATGTGCAACAAAATAATTTGAGAACTGTCCCTATTTCAATCCTTGCTATTTAAAGAATGGCTCATGGATCCACAGTGTTAGCACCTACCCTGGAACTTGTTAGAAATGTGGATCTGAGCCCACCCTTACTACTGAATCAGAAATTACATTTTAACACATTCCTCAGGTAATGTCTTTACACCTTAAAGGTTGGAAAGCATTTGTTTAAATCAGCGAGTCTACATCTTGGCTGCACACCAGAATCACATTGGGAGTTTTAAAAGCTACTGATTTCAATTTCTACCCCAAGAGATTCTGGTGTAATTGGTGTGGAGTGTAGGGCTAGGTATTAGAATTCTGAAGAGCTCCTAGGTGTTTAGAATGTGCAGACCAATGAGAACTACTGTTATCTTACATATGACAGTAATTAAGCCAGTGGCCTTGAGAAAAGTGCTTATTTCCTCCCAGTTTCCCCTTTATATAAAGCAAACCTTGGCTTGGGCACAGCAGAGCAAAGGAATGATAAACATTTAGAACATTTTCTAGCAAAGGTGACTTTGTATTTATATAATTAAGCATTTAGCTACCAAGGAAATCAATCTCAATACTGACAAATAGGCTGATGAGAAAAAATGAAATCTTTAATTTGCCCAGAAAAGTAAAGGTTTGAGTTTGGCTAGAGTTTCAGTTACCAGCAAAGTAATTTAATAAATGTTGATCAGTTTTCCTTCTTTGTCACCAGAGGCACAGCTCTGGTGAGACTGCAGCATGAGAGATGTTGTCATGGCATCTGAGATGATTTCCTGATGACTACTGAGCCACTCTCGTGCCATCATCCTTGATGCAGCCCATGCTAGACACTGCAGAGCTGAGAAGGACTACTCTTATGGCAACCAGGCTTTCAAAGAAAGATAGGTATGGTGACCCAGATCATAGTGGTCATGAGAAGTGAAGGGAGGGAGAGGTTGATTAATGTCTGTAAAGTAAGTTCATCTTGAGGGAAGTTGAGATCATCTTCTGAAGACTGCATGAGAAAGGACTAATTATCTTCCATCTAAGATGATGAGATCACAGGAGATTTCATTCTGAACCCACTTCTCTGAATATTACCATTTCCTCTTATAGATTGATAATATAGGCAAAGAACAGGCTGTTCTTGTGGAATTGTACAAAAACAATTTATGTCTTTACAGATATTTACTTATAAATTTGAATATTTTATTTGCTCTGTTCTAAATTTTTTGAAAGTGGGGACTAACAGAGGGCATAGCAGTTATGTTGCTGGATTCCCACATAGCTGACCACAGTTCGAGTCATAAACCTGGTGGCTTGAAAATTACACTGGGAGGGACCAGCAGTTAGCATAATGGCTACGTCGCTGGACTCCCATGTAGTCGACTGTGGTTCGCGTCCCAGACCTGGTGGCATGAAACTCACGCCGGGCGCGTGTGCATACCTGCCCAAGATTCCGAGAGGAGAATGGAGGAGAAGGGATTGCAGCATGGCCATCCCCCCTGCAGGGTGATTTCTCTGTCTTTGTCTGTCTGGTGAGTGCACGTGCCCTATAGCAAAAACCTCTCAAAAAAACCAAAAAAATTACACAGGGAGACTGTATGTGCATGCCCAAGATCCAGAAGGAGAATGGATGAGAAAGGGTTGCAGCACGGCCATCTCCTATGGGGGATGACTTCTTACTTTCCCTCTCACTGTGTCTGTGTCTCTCTCTGTGGTGAGTGCATGTGCCCTAAATCAAAACAAACAAACTAAACCTCTACAAAAAATTCTGGGGGAGCCATGTTATTCTCTTCTATGTGCAAGAAAATTAAAAGAGAAAATGACAAGTTCCATGGATAGGTAGAGTGTTAAGTGGCTTCTTAATTTGAACCTCAGTTTTCTACCCCTACATACAAGATACTTTCTGAATTCTTTTTTTTTTTTGAGAGGATTTTTTTCTTTTTTTCTCTATGGGGCGCGTGCGCTCGCCAGACAGAGACATAGAGACAGAAAGCGAGAAATCACCCCCCAGGGGGGATGATCACGCTGCAATCCCTTCTCCTCCATTCTTCTCTTGGGATCTTGGGCACGCATGCACATGCGCCCGGCGTGAGTCTTAAGCCACCTGGTCCAGGACACGAACCGCGGTCGACTACGTGGGAGTCCAGTGACAGCCATTACGCTAACTGCTGGTCCCCATACTTTCTGAATTCTAAGGAATGAATCATATTTTATCCTTGAAACATTCATTTTTATAATCTTAGGGATTTTAGAAATGAGTGACCTCCCTTGAGCAGAAGGAAGTGATCCCCAGATTCATCCATGATGACCCTGGCTCTGACCTCTTAGCCATCATACTGCATGTCAGCTTGGGCCTTGACCACCAAGAAGATACCCTGAGAGTGAACAGGGTATGACTGCTAATGGACATGAGTTTCTTTTTGTGATTATAAAAACATTTTGGAATTAAATAGGGGTTGTTTATTACATGATCTAGTGTTTATACTAAAGGCCATTGATTGTATATTTTAAAAGGATGAATGTTATGGTATATAAATTATATATTAAGAAAAAGTAGTTGGCAACTTCAAAAAATTGATTGTACTAAGCAAAAGATTAACAATGAAAGAAAAGACTCAAGACACATTATAAACTAACTAGATCTTACAGATATCTAAGAATAGTCCACCTGAAATCAGAACATGATCCTAAATGGATCAAAGGAAAATATCACAGAGGAAATTAGACATAACTTGAGGTGAATAAAAACAGAAACTGAACAAAAGTAAATGGGATGCAGCTAAAGAAGTGCTTAGAGGAAAATTTATAACTATAAATACCTATCTTTAAAAAAATCCTGAAATAATGACTTAACTTCAAACCATAAGAAACTGGAAAAGTAAGAACAAACCAAGACAAAAAAACAAGCACAATGAAGTAGTAAAGATTATAATAGAAATTAATAAAGCAGAAAACAGAAAAAAAATGGAAATAAAAATAAATAAAGCCAAAGGATGGCTCTTTGAAAAGAGCAACAAAATTGGCACATCTTTAGGAAGATGAAAATGTTTTTTCATTGGGGTCTTTTCCAAGATCGCTGAAATAAATCAAGCCATGTAAGCAATCAGGCTTCAGACAGAGTCATTCTGTTCCCTGAATGAAAGCTCAGGCAGATCCTAGTTACAGAGGTACGTGGGATATTAAATATCTCTGAGCTCATACCTTTCTGATGGGAACAGGAAAGAGTATCTTTTAGACCAAACTGTGTTCTAAATTCAAGTAATATAATCCAAGAAAATGTGCTCTGAGAAGGGATAAAATTACAAGACACAAAGATTCCAAGGGTGAAATTTTAATAGAAGGATATTATAGCTACAGGTGACACCTCAATGTGTAGATAGATCATGAACTAGCAGGAGAAACAGAGTTCAGTTCAAGCTAGTGGCCAGCTACGTTTGTTGATAATAAGTATCTAGAACTCTAGATTGGTTAGAGTACAGCCTGTGCTGTCAAAGGTATTATGAGAAAATGACTTTCAAATCAGATAACTACAACACAAATCCTGGTCCAGGTACCTACTAGTAGATGACCTCAGGCAGATTAGTTAATTTTTCCAAGACTCATTTATTTTTCAGTCCTAAAGATAATTCCTGACTTACAAGGTTGTTGTGATGATGAATTGGAATCAAAAAGTAATTTTATAGCATTTGGTATGAAAAAAATGTTTAATAGATGGTAGATGTTGGTGTTTTTTGCTATTGTCATTGTTATATCATTCTAACAGTTCCAAGGAAATGAAAGTTCAATGTCCAATTCAATCAGAATTTCTTTTCCACAAGCAACACCATAGCAGAGATGTGATTTCCTGGCTGGCTAGAACCCAATGTACAGTTGTTGGGATCATTCATTTCAGAAAGATCTCCATAACTCAGATACTTACTAATATGAAATTCCCTTGAATCCTCAGGTTTTAAAACTGACTCTTCTATACAAAGTAGAGACTTGAACAGCATAATGAAATGAATCCAAAGCTTCATTCTACTCAGTTATACACTTTGATAATACAATTTTATACTTAAACCAGTTTTTCTTTATATCAGGAAAATCATTTTCCATTATAGCAATGGTCAAGTTTTGCTTTTTGGTATACTTTTCTTCCTAAATTTAGGAATATTCACTAACTCTTGCCTTCTGTTACTTAAAAATGAAGTAATTACAAATTTATATTAAGAATAGTTACTTTTAAAAGCTACAGCATTACTTTCTAACAGATGGAGAAATATAGGCTTAGGTATATTGTCCAATACTATGTAGTAGGAGTCCTGCCTAAACTGGCCAAGGTTGAGTCTATTCTTTCTCTACCACCTCTACTGTCTTACTTCTATACCTGGATATAAGACTTTCATGTAAAATGCCAGACTACCAGGCAGGGTATATTTAGTAAAATGAGCACAAAGAATAGTTATAAACAGTGTATAAGTATTGAGGAGGAGTGATCATACCTAGGAGACTGAAAAAGTGGACAAAGAGGAAAATACATCTCCACACTGCATCTCTAACTCTTTGTTTTAGTTCATTATACATTCATTCATTTATTAATTCAACTATAGGGCATCTGCTATATGGTATATACTTCACTCTTTGCTTCATAGAGATCCATCAGCGAGAAAGATAACTAAATGTAATTGTACTCAGTTTATAAAGCCTCCTTCATTTCCTTGATGAAAGAAACCCTTCTCTGAAGAACCACAACTTATTTATCCAGTTTCTCTGTGGTGCTCTTGGCAGCAACGTAATATAGAGCCTCCAGCCACACTTCCAGGCCTCTCTGCTTCCAGAAAGTCTTTACTGTTGATACTCCTGAATGCAGGCCTCTTCTGGTTTGTCATCCTTCAAAGTCCTGGAGCTCTAATACCTGACACTACCTTGAAACCAATACCTGGGCTCAAAAGTTTTGTGCATAGGAGTTAGACTTGACCACATAGTAGCCATGTAACTCTTGGCAAGTGACTTAATTCCTTAGAATCCTAATTTCCTTGTTTACACTACAGGCATAATGGCAGTAGCTACCTCACAGGGTTGTTCTACCACCACCCACCTCAAGATCCAGAATCCAACTCAAGTGCAACTTCTTCCATGTACCTTCTCCCCAGATGCTTCTATCAGAAACAGTTCTTCTTTCCCTGCTTGCCTACTATAAGCTCATTTGCTTTTTATTTGAACTACCTGGGTAGATGTTTGAACATCCCACTTGATAGTGAGTCTCTTAAGGCCAGGAAATGTGTTTATAAAATAAAATAAATTAAAGGCACTTTTTACCTCAAATTGAAAAAATGTCATCTAAATCAGTGAAAATGATCCTTGGTTTAGAATTAATCCTTCAATTCTGTCGTGTAATCCACTTTCTCTATGATTCGTTGACTATTAGAGTCTAATACGGTGTCGAGATTTCTGTTTGATTTATTTTTGTCATTTATGATCTCCCTAATGATGCAACTATTATGTATGGGGTGGGGGAGGAGATATTTGAGGAAAGGTTTAGTCTGGTTGCCAAGTTTGAGACTTACTTCTTGAGCCAGAGACACATTGCTTGAATACTGCCTTGAATAGTTTAAAGAATCAGCACCATTGGCAGAACACAGGCAAATTGCTGAATTATTCATCACCACACACTGGAAGAAGCAAAAATGTGGGAGAAGGTCAGGGAGAAAATGGAAAAATCAGGCAGTGGGCTTGGGACTACCACTCAATTTGTCCATAGAGGGAAAATTGATGAGCAGCTTTCCTGATGAAAAAGAAGTTTTATGGAAAGTGGAATTTAGAAGCCCATAAAGATACCATTGAACATCAAAAAGAAATAATGGGGAATTTGTCAATGCCTCAGCAATTCCACTCCAATCTAGGTAGTGGAAGAACCATGGATGACCTCAGAGTATGTGTCAGTAAGTGTGGAGTTGAGGTGGGTATTGGATGAAGCTCTGAATACAATTTAGGGATAATAAACTTTAGGACCAGAAAAATAAAGGAAGGTTATTCTAGCCAGGAAACTAGAATCCAAGAAGAAGCTAGTTTAGGCTGAAGGAAACACCAGATCTCCCATTAAAAGTGGAACTATCAGACCAAAATAGTCCAACTATAGTTAGATGTGCTCTTGGTTCTGGGATCTAATCAAGGTTCTTCTCAGCAGCATAGGAGAATTACAAGGTCACAGTCAATTAGAAAATGATATCAACTGATTTATCAGACTTACAGTGAAATTCTAAAATAATATTTTTAAAATTTTATTTTTGATATATGGTGCATGAGTATGCTGGAGAGACAGAGAGAGAGAGAGGAAGCAAGAAATCACCCCCTGGGGTGGATGGCCATGTTGTAATCCCTTCTCCTCCATTCTCTTCTTGAGATTTTTGGCACATATTCACACACTCCTGATATAAGTTTCAAGCTGCCAGATCCAGGTCTCAAACAGCGGTCAACCACATGAGAGTCCAGGACCTGAAATTACCACACCACCCGCTGGCCCCCAAAATAAGAATTTAAGATGCTAAGGACTTCTTAATACTTGAAGTTAATCTAGCTATTACTGGTTGGGGCCAGCCATCTCCATGTTGGTTTACTGAGACACCAGAATTAACTCAACCATTAAAATTCCTGCAGTATGCTCACCTCCCAATCAGTATAAGAACTAAACAAGGAAAAACAAACTCTACCTTGAAAGATGCTATTTCCCTATAGAAGAGTGCTTCCTTTTCTGCAAGCCAGTGGAGGGAGTCCACTCCAAGGGAATCAATCAAAAATGATGTGGTGGGAACAGCAGTTAGCGTAATGGCTATGTCGCTGAACTCCCACGTAGTTGACCGTGGTTCGTGTCCCAGACCCAGTGGCGTAAACTCAGGCTGGGCGCGTGTGTGTGCATGCCCAAGATCCCAAGAGGAGAATGGAGGAGAAGGGATTGTGGCGTGGCCATCCCCCCTTGGGGGTGATTTCTCACTTTCTGTCTCTCTGTCTCTCTCTGACTGTCTGGTGAGCGCACACACCCTATAGCAAAAACCTCTCCAAAAAAAAAAAAAAAAAAAAAAAAAAAAGTGTTGACCCTGTGAGACAGACACTGCCAATTTATGTAAGTCCTTGCTGGCTTCCTTTGCTGGTGAACTTGCCTGTCCCCCTCATGCAGCCTATGAAGTTGAAGAATCATAAAATAAACCATGTGACTGAGAAGGGGCTGAGGCAAAGAAGCAATTATTCTCAAATCAAAATTCCTTAAGAACTTAGTGAAAACTGTGGAAAATTTGGGGGGCTGAACTGTCCTCCAAAGTCCATGGGTGACAATTATGAAAGAGGAGTCTAGCATCAAGAGATCAAGGGGAAGATCAATCTTTGAGGGGACTGAGGAGAGGCTTGGAGGTATACTTCAGGATAGCATCTTCCACAACAGTACATTCTGAGAAGCACACTCATGCCACCAAATAAATTTGCCCAACATCTGTGGCTATAAAAGTAACAAGAGAAGGAGCAATTACAAAAGAGAAAGGATTGCAATCTGTTTAATTGAGAGAAAGATACCTGCCCTTGTCCAGTTTCTCCACTGTTGTTCAGCATCAGCAACATCTGAGAAACTGTTGCCTAGGAGAAGGCGAGGGTTCACAGTCTGTCACTACCCTCCTCAACTTTCTCACCACATTCCAAGTCAGAGTTCTCTCCTGTGCTGGCAAAGGAGAAAAGAAAAGCTTTGATAAAAAACGAAATTACAATTTTTTTTAAAGGTTTTTGCCATAGGGTGCATGTATGCACTTGCCTGAAAGAGGCAGAGAGAGAGTGAGAGGGAAAGTGGGAAATCAGCTTCCAGGGGTATGGCCATGCCACAATAATTTCTCTCCCAATCTCCCTTTGGGATTTTTGGCATTTAGGTACACACACCTGGCATAATTTCAAGCCACCAAGAAATCCAGGACTCATATCGCAGTCAGCCATAAGGAAGGCTAGTGCCTTACCCCTATGCTACCTGCTGGTCCTGAGATTAGAATTTTTCAATGACGTCTGTGTACCAGAATAAGACTTTTCTTATAACTTAATGTGACAAAAAGTCAAGGAATAATATAAAAAGTCATTAAGAGAGACATTACCCATTAAAACTGGGAAATTACACAGCATCACAAGGAAGCAGTTTCTGAAAAAGAGAAATAAAGCTATTTAACAATATTCATAGCCATTGAGACACATCAATAAACACTAATGTAATTTTTCACATTTGCATAAATTTAAAAGGAAACTTTAAGAAAGGTGACACTGAATGATGGATGATTCATTTAGCATGGATTCTTAGCAAAAATTTTACAGGAGAAAAGTTTGTTTAAGAGGAGTTTTCTTGTTTCCAAAGCCTGAGGTCCTAAAACAGCAAATAAACAATGGAAGAGGGAATTTAAGCTGAGTAGCTCAGGCTGTAGCTGAATGCTTCGTCACATTTTCCATTAAAAATTACAATTTGCTCTCAATTTACTACCAAAGAGAGAAACATTAGAGAAATGCTTAATGTTCCAGGCTTAACTGGAACCAAACTTCAATGATCTCCCATTAATAATAATTTTACTCTCTGCCATCCACTTGGAGTAATTTGTTGCCTCTCTTTCTCATTTTCTCTTTGCAAATGATGCTGAGTCTGGATATCCTTGTTAGATGCTAAGATTCTTAATTAAAGTACCAAGGAACATAACATCTTTAGAGCAGTATTTGTGTCATATAGAGGCTTATGAATGTAGGTAGTTCAAAACAGATGTAAGGCAAGGATTGACTTCTTGAGAAGCAGAGAACTAGCTTTTCGAACTCACAGGAAGGAGTACCAACAGGAAGTCTCCTTGTTGTGGTCAGTAAATCAGGTATTCAATAAATCAGATTTTCTTTCTTTTTCTTTTCTCTTTATCTTTCTTTTTATTTTTTTGAAAGGTTTTTTTTTTTTTTTTTTTTGCTATAGGGCACATGCGCTCACCAGAAAGACAGAGAGAGATAGAGAGACAGAAAGCAAAAAATCACCCCCCAACGGGGAGGGCCACACCACAATCCCTTCTCCTCTATTCTCCTCTCAGGATCGTGGGCATGCACGCACATGTTTGTGGGATGAGTTCAAGCCACTGGGTCCGGGACTCAAACCATGATCAACTACATGGGAGTCCAGTGACATAGCCATAAAGCCAACTGCTGGTCCCAAATGCAGGTATTTTTATCTGCTCACCTCAACCCTCTCCAGATTCTGGAAAGTAATTCTCACCCTCTTAAGAACTTCAGCTCCTATAAGTGGTGAAGAGGTGTTTGGAAGTAGGAAAAAGGAGAAGGCAAAGGAAATAACCAAAGCCTGTGTTCTGGAGGGTGAGTGTTCTGGATTGCCGAAGCAGACGAGAGGCAGGGGAAATCATAAAACCAAGGTAGAGAGCCAGAGATCTCAAGTTCAGTTATGAAACCAATAGGTGCATGCATCTAGAGTGCTCCTGTCACTAAGCCAACTGGTATAGTGTAGCCAATGGAGCATCTTTTCAGCACTTCGTGCTTGTGTACCATGCGTGTGCGCTCGCGTGCGCGCACACACACACACACACGAAGACACATTCACACACACATTGTATGTCCCTAGCACAACAGCATAGTTGTGCTTTCTTCTCTTTGTCCTAATGAGCAATGATCTTTGTAATCAGAAAAATGAGCTCAGTCCAAATAACCAATTGGGACAGGAGAACTGTACTTATACCACTTCCCTTTACCTTCATGTTATTTGATGACTCTTATCCCTAACTACCTTTGCTCTCCCAAGTCTGCGGTGATGCTAAACAATGCTACAAAATTAACAGTCAATATCCACCACACACACATTGTATGTCCCTAGCACAACAGCATAGTTGTGCTTTCTTCTCTTTGTCCTAATGAGCAATGATCTTTGTAATCAGAAAAATGAGCTCAGTCCAAATAACCAATTGGGACAGGAGAACTGTACTTATACCACTTCCCTTTACCTTCATGTTATTTGATGACTCTTATCCCTAACTACCTTTGCTCTCCCAAGTCTGCGGTGATGCTAAACAATGCTACAAAATTAACAGTCAATATCCACCATTGTAGGGGTCTTTTCCACATCTTCCTTTATTTTAGAGACTGGATGAGCAATTTCTATCACATGCCTGGACAGACTGATGTGAGAACTACCTTCCATGTCCACAGAAACTGTAAAAACAAAGTAACCAGGCCAAGACTAATAAATTTCACTATCTTCTGACACCAGTACTCACTTCTGAGTTTCCTTTACTCTCTGCCCCAAGGCATGCAGGTAATAGATCTTCGATGATTTTCAAAGTGAAAAAGACAGGAGTAACCTAGACCTTGACCTTTTTCTGAGTTTATTTTAAGCTTTATATTTATTGGTATAAACAATAGTCTTTTTGTAAAAACTGCCCTTTGGATTAATATAAAATATATTCTGTTGCTTAAAATAAATAGGCATTTAGATTTCATAAATAGAGAAGTTGGACTTATGAAGGAAGAAATAATTTTATTTAAACATGAAAAGCAACAACTCCAGAAGGAGGTCTATGCTTACAGAGACATGGTCGAGAATGGTACCGGTATTTGGACACCATAGGTGGGATAAATGGTCAGAACATGTGACCAGCCTAACTCATTATGTTGCAAGGATCTAAAGAGGTAAAAACAAAGTAGTCAGTATAGCACCTGGGATAGAGTACACCTTCAGAACTGTTAATAGTTCTCATCACAGCACAGCAGGATTCTGCTTCCTGCAAACCACCATTTTTCTTAAGCTCTCCTTGGTTCTGGCTTTCTGACAATAGCTTCATACAATCCTAGCTTCTGACCTTTCACTCCTTTACAGATCCCTCATCCTCCCAGGCTGATCCAGCATCCCACTTCCCCTTGCTCAGTTTCCTGTGGCCCCACTTTCTTTTCTCTTCAGTTCAGGAAGGGATACAATTCAAGAGCGAAGATATTGCCTGTCCAGGAATTTCCAGGCATCCCTAGGACTCATCTTAATGAGATGTCACCAGGAGATGGTGTCCAAGTTTGGCTCTCTTACCTGTACGATTTATATTTTCCAGGAAGTTAAGGCTGCCAGATTTCAGAGTCAACCGACTATTATGGGGCCTCTTGGGCAGAAGAATTTCCTCCTTTAATAGGTGAGCTTAAGGAAATAGTTTCCTTCATTGCCATCCCAAAGTGATATTAAACATTTTACATTTCATATCCTGGAGCCCTAACAAAAATCATTGATCTGAAAACTCTTTGAAAGTTTGAGTTTATATATATAAACACATACACATATATAGTATTTTGCAAACCTTAAAGTACTTGTTATTCCTCAAAAATTCCTAAAACTTTTTATTTTAACTCCTCTAATGATCTCCTTCACTTTTTCCTTAGATTTATTATATTTAACAAAAGTCACTGGAGAGAATTTTGTGTACATTTTATGAGACAGACATTGTTCAGAAGATTGAAAATGGGTTTGGATTTGTTGTTATCAAAGTGCAGACTATTTTTTAGATAAAAAATGAGAAATAAACATCAGATGCTAATCATATTAATATAGTTTAAGACTATGTTTTTAGTCATATTTCAATGAAAATATGAATTTCTAAGTTGGTTTTATTAATCAGAATGGCCCAGATAGGTGATGATATCTGTGTTATAAAGTGTCTGAATCACCAGAGTGTCAGATGGTGCTATCTATCTAAATTTCATTTCAAATAGTCAGAAAAATCTGAGCATCTGAAAGGACGTTAGAAAATATTTTTAGAACTTGGTCTCTGTACAAAGAAGGAGCTCCCAGTTTTGTCTAGGTAAGAAGTGCAAAAAGCACCAATAGCTTTTGCATCTCATTTATATTATATTTTTAAAATAATTTTTAAAATTAACAATATGGGGGGACCAGCAGTTAGAGTAATGGCTATGTCGCTGGACTCCCATGTAGTTGACGGCGGTTTGCGTCCCAGACCTGGTGGCTTAAAACTCATGCAGGGCCCGTGTGTGTGCGTGCCCAAGATCCCGATAGGAGAATGGAGGAGAAGGGATTGCAGTGTGGCCATCCCTCCTGGGGAGTGATTTCTCGCTTTCTATCTCTCTGTCTGTCTCTGTCTGGTGAGCGCATGTGCCCTATAGCAAAAACCTCTCCAAAAGAAATAAATACATAAATAAATTAATAAAATAATAAAATAAAATTAACAATATGAGAATTTCTTTTCCTCATCTTTCACCTGTCACACACACATGCACAACACACACACACACATGCACACACTACATATCAACTTTATAACAGATCTGGTTACTTTTCCAAAGTCAGAAAAATTTTTTTTACTTGTATTTTTTTACTTAAAATTAAAATTATTTTAAATTAAGGACACTTATTCAAAACCATATTTAATTTTTTTTCAAAGAATTGAGAGAAATTGTCTTTTAAAAAGATTATGATTGTAACTAATATAAATATTCCACTAAGGCACACCAAAGTGGGTTTTCTTTAGGAGAAATAGTAATTGGCATCCACGTGACTAAGTGTTGAACTGGATTATCATGCTCTTATGCAAAAGTGAAAGTATGTGTGTGTTTATTCTCACTAGTGTAAACAAAGAATATCAGGTTTGATTGTGGCTTTGGTTCCTCTCACTTTTCCTGCTCAATATTTCAGAGAAGTTCATTTCATAGTACATTTTTTTTTCTTTCCACAGGGCAGGTGTGCTCACTGGAGAGAGAGAGACAGAGATAGAGAGAAGGAAAGTAAGAAATCACCCTCCCCCACCCCCGAGAGGATGGCCATGTTGCAATCCCATCTCCTTTATTCTCCACTCAGGATTTTGGGCATGCATGCACATGTGCCTGGCATAATTTTTTTCAAGCTATGGTGGGCCCCATCCAGCATCTTTACCACTATGCCACCTGCTGGTCCCAATTTACTAATACATTTTAACATGTCCAGTGATATGTTTCTAGAATGTAGTAGTGACTTACAAATTACTAAAATCAAATGTTAGAACTTCTGAGATATTAAAAGTATGGTATGAGACTGAAAAAGTTGAGCAACTATTTTCAAGTGAAAAAAGTTGGTAAACAATTTATTCCTTACAATGAAAAGTGTTTTGAGTTTTTTTTCCTATATTAAACATGTAGAGGTTTTTCTTCTTTTTTCTGTTACATTATGATTTAATTTAATTGTACAAAATTTTGAATTGCAATTTCTCACAACTTTTCAAAACATTGAGAAGTCTTTTGATGGAAGGAAAGATTTGCTCCAAGGACTGACTGTTTTCTTTAATAACAGTCAAGCAAATAAAGCAACTTAAAACACCTAGGCACCCATTTCAGAAGGAAATATGTGTTTGAGATATTAAATGAGATGTTAAATACACATATGTATAACATATACATATATTTTTTAAACACATATATGTACGTAGACACATAGATACATATTTATATACATAATCACATGTGCAGGTGTATGTGCACAGATACACACACACACATACACACACACACATACCAGCTTCCTCTTTAAGAAGTGTACTATTTTAGGACCAGCAGTTAGGGTAATGGCCATGTAGCTGAACTCCTATGTAGCTGACCACGGTTTGAGTCCCGAACCGGCAGTTTAAACTCACGCTGGGCGCGTGTGTGTGCATGCCCAAGATCCCAAGAGGAAAATGGAGGAGAAGGGATTGCGGCATGGCCATTCCCTCGGGGTGTGACTTCTCACTTTCTACCTCTTTGTCTCCCTCTGTCTTTCTGGTGAGTGCATGCGCCCTATAGCAAAAACCTCTCAAGAAAAAAAAAAAAAAAAGAAGCGTACTATTTTGAGTGGCCAGCAGATGACGAAGTAATTATATCACTGGACTCCCACGTAGCCCACCGCAGTTCAAGTCCTGAACCCGGTGGCTTCAAACTCAAGCCAGGCATGTGTGCATGCATGCCCAAGATCCCAGGAGGAGAATGGAAAAGGAGTTGTGGAATAGTCATCCCCTCTAGGGAACGATTTCTCATTTTCTCTCTCACTGTCTCTCTCTCTCTCTTCAGCGAGCACACACACCTTAAGGCAAAAACCTCTTAAAAAAATAAGTGTATTATTTTGAATCAGTAAATTGCTTTACTAGCAGCAATTGCTAGGCTGAGAATACCAACTTCTAATCATATTGCATTTTTGCTTCAAGCTGTATTTTCCCTGTTTCTAAAACTCAATATATCAAAGAAAAAGACTATAAGCCTCTCCCTTTCTACACTTCGCATTTTCGTAAAAGAAAGATACATTTTTGTAAACCAGTGCTTAAACATCAACATAAAGTTATTCAGCAGTGGCTAGGATATAATAAGGAATGCAAACTCATAACTTTAATCTGTTCATACCAATAAATCACCAAAAGCTTAACCTCCTGTCTGCAGGTGTTTGCTTTTAGAGCTATAAATAATTCTGTTATTGGTGGTGCAGTTGAACATTCTAACTTGTGTTTCTTCCTCCTGTATTACTTTTATTTATTTATCTATCAGAAACCATGTGCACAAGAGAGAGAGAGAACCCCAGTGGGTTATTGTCATGCTGCAATCATTCTTCCTTCATTTCTCCATCCCATAAGGATCCCAGGCATGGATGCACATGTGCCTGGCATGATTTTCAGCCTAGGGCCACAGTTCAAATGGTGGTTGGTCATGTGAAATCCAGGTCTCTAGGCACAGGGCTTTATCTACTGTACTACAGGGCTGGCTTTTCAATTTATTAATATGGGGATCTATAAAACATGAAAGCAACGCCATTTTCTTTCTTTTTTTTTCTTATAAGAGATATTTGCTATAAGGTGTGTGTGCTTGTCAGAGAGACAGAAGGTGATCCTTCTCAAGATCTTGGGCACACGTGCACACACGCCTGGCATGAGTTTAAACCACCGGGTCTGGGACTCAAATCTCAGTTGACTACATGGGAGTCCAGCAACATAGCCATTCTGTCAACTGCTGGTCCCCATCACAGAGGTCTTTATGGAACATCAAAAGCAATACTAGCCACAGCTTACTATAAGGCTCAGAATTTACCTTAGGAAAAAGGGAACCAAAAATCCTTTGTTCTACTTGCCAGTACTGCTACTCACAGCAAGTGCAACTATTAATCGATAAGATTTATTTTCAGATAAAAATATCTTCAGAAATCTGAAAAGGGAAGACTGGGTTTTGGAAACCAACAATGAATAAACTAGTATATTGTGGTATTTGTTTGGTCAAAATTTTAGTAGAAACACTTTTATCATAAAATGTTATTTTTTTGGACAGTGAGTCATCAATATTGGTTTATTTTTTCCTTTGCTCCTGGATTGACCTATGACTGAGAAATGCATATAGCTGAGGTGGCAACAGTTCTGTCAAAACTCTGTAGTGGCAGTGAGTGTAAGAACAAGTGGGACCAGCAGATGGTGGAATGGTTACATTGCTAGACTCCCACATAATTGACTGCGGGTTTGAGTCACGGGCCAGTGCTTTAAAACTCATGTCGGGCATGTGTGTGTGTGTGTGTGTGTGTGTGTGTGTGTGTGTGTGCCTAAAATTCTGAGGAGAGTGGAAAAGAAGGGATGGCAGCATGGCCTGCAGGAATGATTTCTCGCTTTCTGTCTCTCTCTTTCTGTCTCATTGGTGAGCACACACACCCTATAGCAAA
This sequence comes from Tupaia belangeri chinensis, assembly GCF_000334495.1. Taxonomy (NCBI): domain Eukaryota; kingdom Metazoa; phylum Chordata; class Mammalia; order Scandentia; family Tupaiidae; genus Tupaia; species Tupaia belangeri. Next base: position 1,843,350 of record NW_006159501.1, read on the forward strand.
AATCTCTTAAAAACAAAACAGAAAAAAACAAATGTGGTCCTTGGTATCCGTTCTTGAGTTCTATGATGCACTCGCTCATCTTTGCTTCTCTCCCTTTGCCTGTTTGGTCAAGAATTTGCATAGCACTATCTTTGCCCTAGCTTCACTGCTTGGTAGTAAGTCATCCTCATAGCTTTGCCTTCACTGATCCATGAGTTCACTGAGGATAGGAATACTGTTTTATTGATTTATGCATTCTGAATGCCGATTATAGTCTATAGTCGATAGGCAGTGCTCACTAAATGCATGTCGGATGAATAAATGCATGAACTAAGATCATTGTGAAGTACATATTGGTTTCTTCTCTAAGGGTCTGAGCCCTTTCCAACACTGGAGCAGACCAAAAATCACCACTTCAAGAAGGTGATCCTTCTCAAGATCTTGGGCACACGTGCACACACGCCTGGCATGAGTTTAAACCACCGGGTCTGGGACTCAAATCTCAGTTGACTACATGGGAGTCCAGCAACATAGCCATTCTGTCAACTGCTGGTCCCCATCACAGAGGTCTTTATGGAACATCAAAAGCAATACTAGCCACAGCTTACTATAAGGCTCAGAATTTACCTTAGGAAAAAGGGAACCAAAAATCCTTTGTTCTACTTGCCAGTACTGCTACTCACAGCAAGTGCAACTATTAATCGATAAGATTTATTTTCAGATAAAAATATCTTCAGAAATCTGAAAAGGGAAGACTGGGTTTTGGAAACCAACAATGAATAAACTAGTATATTGTGGTATTTGTTTGGTCAAAATTTTAGTAGAAACACTTTTATCATAAAATGTTATTTTTTTGGACAGTGAGTCATCAATATTGGTTTATTTTTTCCTTTGCTCCTGGATTGACCTATGACTGAGAAATGCATATAGCTGAGGTGGCAACAGTTCTGTCAAAACTCTGTAGTGGCAGTGAGTGTAAGAACAAGTGGGACCAGCAGATGGTGGAATGGTTACATTGCTAGACTCCCACATAATTGACTGCGGGTTTGAGTCACGGGCCAGTGCTTTAAAACTCATGTCGGGCATGTGTGTGTGTGTGTGTGTGTGTGTGTGTGTGTGTGTGTGTGTGTGCCTAAAATTCTGAGGAGAGTGGAAAAGAAGGGATGGCAGCATGGCCTGCAGGAATGATTTCTCGCTTTCTGTCTCTCTCTTTCTGTCTCATTGGTGAGCACACACACCCTATAGCAAAAATCTCTTAAAAACAAAACAGAAAAAAACAAATGTGGTCCTTGGTATCCGTTCTTGAGTTCTATGATGCACTCGCTCATCTTTGCTTCTCTCCCTTTGCCTGTTTGGTCAAGAATTTGCATAGCACTATCTTTGCCCTAGCTTCACTGCTTGGTAGTAAGTCATCCTCATAGCTTTGCCTTCACTGATCCATGAGTTCACTGAGGATAGGAATACTGTTTTATTGATTTATGCATTCTGAATGCCGATTATAGTCTATAGTCGATAGGCAGTGCTCACTAAATGCATGTCGGATGAATAAATGCATGAACTAAGATCATTGTGAAGTACATATTGGTTTCTTCTCTAAGGGTCTGAGCCCTTTCCAACACTGGAGCAGACCAAAAATCACCACTTCACTTTGGGGTATGCCTTGACAGAGATTAGCTCCCAGGTAAGGCAGTGAAGGACAACATTGCTCTGTTGTACTAGCCAGAGGTCTTAGGGCTGATCCCTGATCACCACAGAGTCACTGAGCCAGAGAAAGCATTGCTGTGAGCTGTAACAGGATGTAATTTGTCATGCTCTTTTTAGACCTTTTCTAGGGAAGTGTCATTGGTCAGAGAGAGACAGACTTCGGCTCAAAAGCATTGTGACATGGTGGAAAGATCACAGCGAGCAGCAAGAGACAGCAGCTTACTCTAAACTATATTGTTTGACGCTTACCTCTTCTGTGTCTCCATGTTCCTCTTTCCAAAATGGGGATTATGTCTACCACACAGGGTTGGCATAAGGACTGAAGGAAGTGACATGTATTAAACTCACTACCACAGCAGTCCTTCAACAAACTGTAATTCCAAGGGCATATTATGCAATGTGTCATTGCCTGCATTTGTCAGTATTGTTTTTGGGTGGTGTGATGAAGAAAGATTGCACTTGGGGTAGTAAAGACATCTCTGGGGATGTCTCTCCTGCTCAAACCAGTGGGAGGGCTTGGGAGCAGGGTGCCCCAAGCATCCTTTAGACTTTACACACCATAGGAAATAAAGAAAGGAACCAGGCACTATTGTTTTCACAAATCTCTTCCTTTCAATGCCCCTTTCTCTTCCCTCCTGTGCTATTTTAAGATAGTGAATCAAATTATTTCAGCAAGAATAGGCTTTCATCCTGACATTTCAAGAAGATTGATGTTCATATTAATTATGGTCCAACTCTGCCTCTCTCTACCAGCAGCTATTTTATTTTATCTTTTCCCTGCTACAAATGTTTTTTATTCATTTTAAAGTCATCTCCTCAACAAATTTCTAGTTCTAGAAGGCTTCTGAAGACAGAGCAAATTTTGGCAACTGTAATAACTACAATTTAAGCTTTCAATGACTTTTTCAATTCAGATAAAATGACAGTACCATCTCACATCTCTGCTGTCATATAACCTGCTACTTAAATCCTCAAAGATTAGACACATTTGTTTGTAGACATCTAGCTGTTTGTCTATCCATCTGTTGAGAAATGAATGAACATCCAGAACTTCTTTGTAACAAAATGGGAGCCACAGGTCTCTGTTGTCTCCCTTGTCTTCATTCTCTTCTGCCCTGTGCTCCAGGCAGTGGCACTTGCAGTTCTGAAACTTGCTGCTGTCCTCTGGCTGTCCACAACCTTGCACAGGTGTTCACTTGCCTGCAATAGCTTCAATGCATCACTCCTCTTTCTTTACTTCCATCCATCTTACTCTTCCTCTCCAGTCCTATGTAAGCTCTTATTCAGAGCTGTTTCCATGTCTACACTAATGGCCATTCCTAACCTTGACCTTACTGGTTCCAGTTGTATCTTCTGTACCCCCCCCACCCAACAAC
>NW_006159501.1:1850428-1883094 GCF_000334495.1 Tupaia belangeri chinensis
TGTGTGTGTGTGTGTGTGTGTGTGTGTGTGTGTGTGTGTGCCTAAAATTCTGAGGAGAGTGGAAAAGAAGGGATGGCAGCATGGCCTGCAGGAATGATTTCTCGCTTTCTGTCTCTCTCTTTCTGTCTCATTGGTGAGCACACACACCCTATAGCAAAAATCTCTTAAAAACAAAACAGAAAAAAACAAATGTGGTCCTTGGTATCCGTTCTTGAGTTCTATGATGCACTCGCTCATCTTTGCTTCTCTCCCTTTGCCTGTTTGGTCAAGAATTTGCATAGCACTATCTTTGCCCTAGCTTCACTGCTTGGTAGTAAGTCATCCTCATAGCTTTGCCTTCACTGATCCATGAGTTCACTGAGGATAGGAATACTGTTTTATTGATTTATGCATTCTGAATGCCGATTATAGTCTATAGTCGATAGGCAGTGCTCACTAAATGCATGTCGGATGAATAAATGCATGAACTAAGATCATTGTGAAGTACATATTGGTTTCTTCTCTAAGGGTCTGAGCCCTTTCCAACACTGGAGCAGACCAAAAATCACCACTTCACTTTGGGGTATGCCTTGACAGAGATTAGCTCCCAGGTAAGGCAGTGAAGGACAACATTGCTCTGTTGTACTAGCCAGAGGTCTTAGGGCTGATCCCTGATCACCACAGAGTCACTGAGCCAGAGAAAGCATTGCTGTGAGCTGTAACAGGATGTAATTTGTCATGCTCTTTTTAGACCTTTTCTAGGGAAGTGTCATTGGTCAGAGAGAGACAGACTTCGGCTCAAAAGCATTGTGACATGGTGGAAAGATCACAGCGAGCAGCAAGAGACAGCAGCTTACTCTAAACTATATTGTTTGACGCTTACCTCTTCTGTGTCTCCATGTTCCTCTTTCCAAAATGGGGATTATGTCTACCACACAGGGTTGGCATAAGGACTGAAGGAAGTGACATGTATTAAACTCACTACCACAGCAGTCCTTCAACAAACTGTAATTCCAAGGGCATATTATGCAATGTGTCATTGCCTGCATTTGTCAGTATTGTTTTTGGGTGGTGTGATGAAGAAAGATTGCACTTGGGGTAGTAAAGACATCTCTGGGGATGTCTCTCCTGCTCAAACCAGTGGGAGGGCTTGGGAGCAGGGTGCCCCAAGCATCCTTTAGACTTTACACACCATAGGAAATAAAGAAAGGAACCAGGCACTATTGTTTTCACAAATCTCTTCCTTTCAATGCCCCTTTCTCTTCCCTCCTGTGCTATTTTAAGATAGTGAATCAAATTATTTCAGCAAGAATAGGCTTTCATCCTGACATTTCAAGAAGATTGATGTTCATATTAATTATGGTCCAACTCTGCCTCTCTCTACCAGCAGCTATTTTATTTTATCTTTTCCCTGCTACAAATGTTTTTTATTCATTTTAAAGTCATCTCCTCAACAAATTTCTAGTTCTAGAAGGCTTCTGAAGACAGAGCAAATTTTGGCAACTGTAATAACTACAATTTAAGCTTTCAATGACTTTTTCAATTCAGATAAAATGACAGTACCATCTCACATCTCTGCTGTCATATAACCTGCTACTTAAATCCTCAAAGATTAGACACATTTGTTTGTAGACATCTAGCTGTTTGTCTATCCATCTGTTGAGAAATGAATGAACATCCAGAACTTCTTTGTAACAAAATGGGAGCCACAGGTCTCTGTTGTCTCCCTTGTCTTCATTCTCTTCTGCCCTGTGCTCCAGGCAGTGGCACTTGCAGTTCTGAAACTTGCTGCTGTCCTCTGGCTGTCCACAACCTTGCACAGGTGTTCACTTGCCTGCAATAGCTTCAATGCATCACTCCTCTTTCTTTACTTCCATCCATCTTACTCTTCCTCTCCAGTCCTATGTAAGCTCTTATTCAGAGCTGTTTCCATGTCTACACTAATGGCCATTCCTAACCTTGACCTTACTGGTTCCAGTTGTATCTTCTGTACCCCCCCCCCCACACACACACACACACACTTTGATTATGCACTTCCACACCTTGCCACACCTGGGAAATATTCAGCTTCTAATCTTAAATTAAACCTACTATTCTAACTAGAATCTTCTAATTTTTTTCTGGCACCTTATCAATGACTGAGTAACTGAATTCTACTCTCTGCCCAGGATCTATGATCTGTAAGCTCACATCCACATCTGTCTTTTCATTTTTGTTTTTTCAGTGTCCAGCTTGTGTAACATGACCTTTCATTGTATTCATTCTTGCCAGGAACCTCAATTTTCCTCCTTAATCTCTGTCACAAACACTTGACAAATCACTAATATGAAGCAATCCTTTTTTTTGTACTTAAGCTTATATTACTGAACATTGTTGAATCAAAGCAAACAGGTACAGAGTCTAGTTGCTACATATGGGGGGACTTCAAAAAGTTCGTGGAGGGCCAGGCCATCGTATGGCAGTTAAGGTGACTGGATCTCACATGACTGGCCATGTAGTTTGAGTCATGGACCCATAGACTGGAGAAACATGCTAGTTGCTTGTGTTTGCATGCCCAAAATCCCTAAGGAGAAATGTGGAGGAGAGGGGATTACTGTGGGATGATTTCCCTTGGAGGTATTTTCTTGCTCCTCCCCACCTCTGTTTTTCTCTAGTGAATACATGTGCTTAAAAAAATAAAATAAAAATTCATGAAAATTTGAAATTGAAATATGAATTTACTTTTTTTTTGGAGAGGTTTTCGCTACAGGGCTTGTGCACTCACTAGACAGACAGAGAGAGACATAGAGACAGAAAGCAAGAAATCACCCCCCAGGGGGGATGGTCACGCCGCAATCCCTTCTCCTCCATTCTCCTCTCGGGATCTTGGGCACGCACACACATGCGCGTGGCGTGAGTTTTAAGCCACCAGGTCCGGGATGCGAACCGCAGTCGACTACGTGGGAATCCAGCGACATAGCCATTATGCTAACTGCTGGTTCCCAAGTATGAATTTACTTTTTGCAAAAAAAAAAAAAAATTGAAATCCATGAATAACATATTTATTTTAGAATATTTTTGTTATAGGGTGCATGCTGTCAATGGAGAAATAGAGAAACAGAAAGCAAGAAATCATTCCCTAGGGGATGGCTACAGTGCAATCCCTTCTCCTCCATTCTCCTCTCTGGATTTTGGGCACACAGGCACATGCACCTGGCATGAGTTTCAAGGCTCCGAGACTGGAACTCGAACCGTGGTTGGCCACATTGGAGTGTCCAGGACCTTAATCACCATGACACCTGCTGGCCCCACATAACTTTTTGTGAAAAGAATTTTTCACAAAATTTTTGAAGACTACCCCCTCCCCATGCCTCATGTGTTCAAGGTAAGCAGCATGAACTAGGACCTCTGTAAATTTGTTTTTAGTTAACTTTACCACACCTTTCTCTTCAAGATTATCAGCAGGCAGAGGACAACCTTATCTGTTGATCCTTTCCCATCCTTCACATCTAAAAACCACCCCTGGCAAGAACTGAGAACTGATCTGTTTACTGTCTCCATGGTCTTGACTTCTCCAGAATGTCATATAGTTGGAATTACATACCAGTTCACCTTTTTAGACTACTTTCACTAGTAATCTGCATTGATGGTCTTTTCATGTCTTTTTGTGCTCCTGAGTTGTAACTTTCACAAGTATTTCTCAACACATTTTCCCGCTTAGGTGAGACATGAAGTCTTGGGCGCAGGGGTAAGATGGGGTAGGGCAGTCATCTCAAGTAAGATAGTTCTCATTTTCACATTGGTTAGCCTCTGGCAAAACTCTTGTTGTTTAGACTCCCATAAAATAGCTTTTCTTGACGACAGGCTTTTGTTAAAAAGAACAGAATATTCTAGATGTATTTTTAAATGGGTATTTTTCCCTGTCCCTGCAAGGAGCACAAAGTTATTTTTCACTGCTCTTTACCCTGAGAAAATGGTGGGACTCCTGTTGGTAAAACTCATAGAAGTGGGTTCCTTGCAGTTTTTTCTATCAAGCTCAAACATGCTAAGCTTCTATTAACTAGCCAGTACACTTTGAGTGCTCCCACTCATACTGGCTGGAACAATATTCTGTTCCTGGTAACAGAAGCAGTTGCTGCTAAGTTGTGATTCTCTGAATCCACCTATATTTCCAGTTTTCAAGGAAGCAGTTGGCTCTGTAACCATCTATATCCAACGAATCTAAGGAGAGTTGTTGATTTTCAGTTCAACTGACTTCTTGGCATGAGCTGTAATGTTTAATTGCATATCAGATATTTTGAATAATATATTTCAGGAAGTATAGATTATGCTATTAGCTATTTTATGCTGTTGGACTTTGAATGTAAAATTCTATATACTCTAAAAAGTGATTAAGTTAGACCTAATAAGTCAGAAAATTTCTTATCTTATATAACTTATTAAAATAACACACACCCCTATCCCCAGGATTATATCTCTGTGTGCTTGGATACAAGGAGAAAATGAGCCTGTGTCAGTTCCACTTGGTAACCAATGTATTCTTGGTGGTTTCCACTAGAGTTTCTTATCCTATTTGGTCTTTGATTGACAGCATTTGTTATTGCTGATGTGACTTGTAAAACTTGGCTTTAGTTAAGTACCACAATGTGCTGCTGGTGTCTGTCTCCTGCATGATTTTTGGTTATGTTGTCTATATTCTTTATCTTTTCAGTTCCATTGCCATGCATCTTTCAGTCTGTTGGCTCTGCTGACATCCCTGGGTCTTCTACCATGTTGTGCAAGAACTCCACATTCCTTCTCTAGAAATTAATTATACTACTGAATTGTTTCAGAGCAGTTGGTTAATGTGTACATATCAGAATGAGAAGACACAGAACACTTTGGTCACTCTGTCTCTAAAACAGGAACACATGACCACATCAGCTGGATCAAGATTTCCACCTGTTCTCTAAACAGTTCAACATGTTTTGTTGTAATGAATGTTGAAATGAATGTTTCCGAGTCTATGTCTTGGTATCTTTTAACAGAATTCAGACCTGTATCAGTTACCTACTCTGGGAAGCCCAGTTTTCTTGTTGTGTCTGATGTGGCCAAAATGTAGGACCCACGGAAATGTGAGCAAGATAAAGTACACAAGACAAGCAAAGATCTTTAACAGGAAGGCCAGGGAATCACAATCTCAGAGAAGTGTGGCCCATACTGGCTGATTCTCCATCTATTTAATGAAGAAGAGAGTGCCAGAGAGGCAGTAAGCATTTGCTAAAGTTTTTGCAGCTGTTGAGATAGCAGTAGGACTGTGAGACATGTTTAGGGAATAGGTGGAACTCCTGATTCAGCTATGTCATCACGTGTTCCTGTTTGCAGGTCAAATGAGCATGGTGTTCTGTGTTTCCTCACTCTGATATACACACACTAACCATCTTAAGGTCTGACCTCTCTGTAACATGGAATGTACAGAGCATAGTTGAAGAAATTATATTTTAAATTATCTCATTTTGTTTTTAATTTTCTTATTTTCCTATAGATAATACTTGTACGTCTTACTCATACTTAGGAGGCAGAATTTAAATATTGTAAATTTAAGAATGTGAGAATAATATTAGGTCAAAAAACACACAATAAATAAGTCTACTGTTAGAAAAGGAGTACAGGGTATTTCTGTTCTCATTTTATGTTGTGCAAAGATGTTAGATGCAATATAATAGTTAACAATCAAACAGATGAAGAAATTCATGTTTAACAATGTTATTTTTAACTGAAATAATAACTCAAGGATTTAAATTAATAACACAAAGGAGAAAATTGGATGGAGGAGGAATAAGGTTAAATAGACTAATATTTTAAATAAGGATCCAATATTTAAACAATGTTTATAGCTTAAGAAATTGAGCCATAAGTATATTCTTTGAAAGTATGAGCAAAATTATCAAAATTATTAACAGACAAACAGTTGTAAGGAAAACTGAATAAAAATGGAAATTGGTATATTTCAAAAAAGTTTTTATGCTTCCAAAATATTTTTGTATAATTTCTGATCACATTTTTTAGATTTTCAGTTATCATAACATTTTATGGATACATTTTCTTAAAAATAATGTTGAACATCTGCAAGTTTATCTCTGAAAAAAAAAGTCATAATCTCTACCAGATGTTTTGACTGGCTCTGGGCCCAGAGATATTAATGGAATTATAATGGAGAAGGTCTTGAGCAAATATATTTGTCAGTCCGACTGTGCTCTTGATTTTAAATTGTACTAAAGCCGATGATAGGGTGGAATTAAATAAAACTGCTGTGGGGCCTCAGCAATTTATCTGAACATCTGGCAGATTCTATTCTCTTCTGTTTTCTGATTCAAAAGCTAACTTTGTCCTTACACCATGTTATATAACCCAAGATTAAGACTAGTTTTGCAGAGAATTGAAAAATCTTCATCTCTGTATATTTAAATGTTAACTATCCCTTCAGCTCTTGTGATTTCTACATTTTCCCTGTTCTTTACCTACTGTACCTCTATTTTTAATCCTTTTCTCCACTACGGTATGATCAAAGAAAAATAAAAATTAGTTGTTTAAAATATATTCTAATAGACATCGAGTAGAACCAAGGAGAATGAAAGATTATCACTTATTTTCAGCATTATTTGTGAGCCAGATTTAACTCCAAATTATTTTAGTCTACTTTTCAAGATTTTTTGCAGTCTTTTTAAATATAGTTTTTTAAAAAGAATTATTTTTTAAATTTTATTTCTTCTTCTTCTCCTTCTTCTTCTTCTTCTTCTTATTTGACCTGAGAGAAACAGAGAGAGAGAGGAAAAGTGAGAAAGCAAGCCACCAGGTCCAGAACTTGAACCATGGTCAGCCATGTGAGAGTCCAGTACCTTGAACACCACACCACCTGCTGGCCCCTATAAAGTTGTTTAAGACAAGCTACCTGCAGTTAAGTGGTAATTGTAGGCTTTTCACAAGCTTTTGAATACCTTCCAGGCATATCTAGTTGAGTTCCTATGAGGTCAGGTCCCAAACCATGGTCTCTCATAACAGAAATTCATGTTGTTCTTATTGTTCAAAGCCGATATAGGAAAATAGCAGAAATAATTTGACACTAGCTCTCTGAATTTTTCTCCTTATGTGGGGACACGTTTAAGAGAGAGAGTCTGAGGTGTGGGGACATGTGCTGAGCAAACACCACATGCTCTTTTGGGGTTTGGCAGAACCTTGTAACTTGTCTTTCCCTGACCTTGGCTGCAGACAGAGCAAGGGTAGAAATTACTAGGGGCGTTCCAACAGACACACCTAACAGCTAGTTCTCTGCATTAGAAAGGAAGATGAGATTTACTCTAGATGGGATTACCACCAGGGGATACACCTTGCCCCGGGTATGACTAATCTCTTATAGATTTGTTAATGGCTTCTTATTGTCTGTAACCTGGCAACCAATCCATGAAGTATCATGAAACAGACATGCGTAATGTCTTCTTGTACTATAAATAAAGACGTCCAGTTTGTCTGGGCGGCACAGGTTGCTTGGGCTACCTAGGCTCAGGCTGCCTGTGTCCACTTCTACTCTATCCTTTTGTCTCATCTTTTCTGCTTCTTCCATAATAGTGCTAAGCCTGGGGGCGGACGCCGACATCCTTATGACTCTATTCTTTCCCAATAGATGTTATTCCTCAGGAGCAGGAATAGATTCTGCTTCACCCTCATAGTTTTTTACTTGCCTTTGATATAGTACAATTTCTGGACCGGTAGGTGGCGTGGTGGTTAAAGGCGGTGTATTCCCATGTGACTGACTGTGGTTCATGTGCCAGACTGGCAGCTTGCTTCCTCGCTTTCTCTTTCTCTCTTTCTCTCTGTCTCAGCAGTCAAATTTTAAAAAATAATAATAATAACAAATGGAATTGAAAAAAATATTCTTTTAAAAAGATACAGTACAATTTCTCAAAACAATGAAGATGAATTTATTTGTTAAAACTCGAATTCCTATTGATTTCTAGATTGGTTTAATTATGGTATATACAAATATATATAATTTTTGTTGTCTTAAGAAAATTGTGACCTTCTAGCTTCCACTTATGACATGGAAAGTTACAAGAAATATTGCTTCCAGCATAATGACAAGGAAAATTCAAGAAATCTTAATTGTTATAAAATTCAGAGGTAAAGTTTGGACCAGCAGTTGGCGTAATGGCTATGATGCTGGACTCCCATGTAGTTGACTGCGGTTCGAGTACCGGACCTGGTGGCTTAAACTCAAGCCAGGTGCGTGTGTGTGCATTCCCAAGATCATGAGAGGAGAATGGAGGAGAAGGTATTGTGGTGTGGCCATCTCCCCGGGGGGGTGATTTCTCTCTTTCTATCTCTCTCTTTCTGGAGAGCACATGCACCCTATAGCAAATAAATCTCTCTCAAAAAAAAAAAAAATTCAGAGGTAAGGTTGTAAAGCAAGAAATTATCCTGGAACCAGCAGATGGCATAATGGTTCCGTAACTGGACTCCCACATGACCAACCGTGGTTTGAGTTCAGGACCCAACAGCTTGAAACTCACGCAGGGCATGTGTGCTCAAGATCCTGAGAGGAGAATGGAGGAGAAGGAATTGCAGTGTGGCCATCCCTCTTTCTGTCTCTTTCTGTCTCTTTCTCTCACTGGTGAGCACATGTGCCTATAGCAAAAAACATACAAACAAAAAAGCAAAATATAAAACAAAAAAACAAAAAAAAAAACTAAAAGAAGCTAGCCTGCAATCTAAAGACTGGCTGGCACATCTAAGGAGAAATAGAAAACAAGAAATGATTAACCAATGCAAAGCAGGAGAAGAAAGGGCCTCCATGTAAGTGGTTAAAAAAAATTTAGTTAACAAATTTAATGAATTGTTAAAATATAATTGTGAAATAGAGGTCAACCCTTGGGGCTTTAGGCATAAATTGAGTTTGCAGCCATTCATGGGTTCTTTTCCTTGGGTTCTCACAAGAAAATATTAAAAACTTTGGTGATATAGTGAGATCATGGAAAGCATATCTTGTAGTATAGGCCTAGAAGAAGCAAATATTTTCACTAATGCCTAAGCAGGATAAAAAGTATCCCCATGTTCAAGGATTAAAGCTATTTACCTTAATCTCTACTGTTATGAATACTATCTTTTGATTTCTAACAAAAATATATGTTAAATTAAAAAATCTGAAAAAAAAATCTCACCTCATTGTCAAGATGTAAATCAGTGAACCTGACTCAGATATGAAGCAGATATTAAAACTATGAGAAGGAGAATTCAATATTACTATAATTAATATGTTAAAGCATCTTGTAAAATAAAAACAAAACAAAGCATCCAAGCATTGTGGAATAACATCAATGGGTTTATCATTTTCTAATTTGAATTACAGAGGAGAAAAGAGAGGTACTGTAACATATAAATTATTTTAGAAAGATAATTACTAATTATTTTTCAAAAAATGAAAAAATACCATACAAAACCATGGATTTTTAGAAAGCTCAGGAAATACCAATGTGGAATAAAATAAAAACAATTGTGCATGAGTGCACATATACACATATACTCCCCTAGGTGTGTGCACACATTCACTAACATACTTAAAGAGATATATACATACATCATATTCAAACTGGTGAAATCCAAGGAAAACAAGCAATTTTAAAGGTAGGCTGGCAAAAAAGACATATATGCAGAAAAACAAAGGTAAAAATACAATGAACTTTTAATCAGAAGCTATGCATGCTATAAGACAGTGGAATGATAACTTGAAATGACCAGAAAAGAAAGACTAACATAGATTTCTATAACCAGTAAAAATGTATTTTAGAAATGAAAACATTTTTGGGACCAGGAGTTAGCGTAATGGCTATGTCTCTGGACTCCCACGTAGTCGACCATGGTTTGTGTCCTGGACCCGGTGGCTTAAAACTCATGCCAGGCACGCGTGCATGTGTGCCCAAGATCCCAAGAGAAGAATGGAGAAGGGATTGTGGCGTGGCCATCCCCCCTGGGGGGTGATTTCTCGCTTTCTATCCCTCTGTCTCTCTCTGTCTGTCTGGTGAGTGCACACTCCCTATAGCAAAAATCTCTTCAAAAAAAAAAAAAAAAGAAATGAAATGAAAACATTTTTTAAAAAAGAATATAATTTTTACCCAAGAAATCTACATTACAAGTAAGGGTAAATTATTCAGGAAGAGACCAGATTCATAATCTAGTGGTTAAAGGAGCTGGATCCTACATGGCTGATCATAGTTCAGTGCTGGTTTGAACAGTTGCGATAGTTGTGTGTGAGTGCATGTCCCAATTCTCAAGAGCATGGAGAAACAGAGTAATGATTATGGTGTGACTACACCTTACTGGAGGATATTTTCTCCCTCCCTTCCTCTCTCTTTGGTGAGGGTCTTTACCCTCTGGAAATTTAATTTACACACACACACACACACACACACACACACAAATACACACACATATATATACATATACATATGTATATATATGTAAATTCTTCAGACAGAAGAATATTATAATGCACGGAATCTTAGATCTACAAAAACGAAAAAATTGGGGCTTCAGATACTGTGAAAAGCAAGAAGTATAAAATACTTTTATTTTCTTCTTAGTAATTATTTCCAAAGGTAATTAACTCTCTTCAAAGTAAAATAAGGTTTATAGCATATTCAAAAAGAAAAGATATGAAAATAATGTACAAAAAGAAAGAGAAATCATTAAGAGCATAAGGTTTTGTTTGTTTGTTTGTGTTTTTTTTGAGAGGTTTTTGCTATAGAGCACGTGTGCTGGCCAGAAAGACACAGAGAGAGACAGAAAGCAAGAAATCACCCCCCAGGGAGGATGGCCACGCTGAAATCCCTTCTCTTCCATTCTCCTCTCGTTACCTTGGGCACGCACGCACATGCAGCTGGCGTGAGTTTAAGCCATCGGGTCCAGGACTCAAACCGTGGTGGACTACATGGGAGTCCAGCAGCATTCCGCTAATTGCTGGTCCCAAGAACATATGGTTCTTAAGGCTCTTACAATTATGTGAAGTAATATAACATTATTTGAAACTACTGTAACTATTGGGTTGTCGGAAAAGTCATGATGTTAGAAAAATATAGGGACCAGCAAATGACGTAATGACTATATTGCTGGACTCTATTTAGTCCGCTGTGGTTGGAGTTCCAGACCTGGTAGCTTACACTCACACTGGGCACATGTGCATGCGTGCCCAAGATCCTGAGAGGAGAATGGAGGAGAAGGGATTGCAGTGCAGCCATTTCCCTGGGGGGTGATTTCTTGCTTTCTGTCTCTTGTCTCTATCTGTCTTTCTGGTGAGCACATGCACCCTATAGTATAAACCTCTGAAAAAAATAGGTCATGACTTTTCCGACAACCCAATAACTGATAATATGTTGTAAAGTCATTGACAACATCTATTTTTTAAAGAGGTATGAAAATTAAACTATTAAATAGAAACTATTAAACTATTAAACTATTAAAAAGAAAACCACACACATTTTCTTCAAAGGAAGGCAGACAGAAATGGCCTAAATACAAGTAAAATTCAGAAATTGGTATTTAGAATAAAAAAGCAAGGCTCAATTTATATGCTGTTACAAAAATTATTTTAAATACAAATATACAGGTAAATTAAATAAAATAAAGATAAGAGAAAGATATACAATGCTAATACTAATAAAAGGAAAACTGGATGGAGTGGCTGCATTACAAAAAAGAATGATATCTGGAATAAACAGAGATATTAGATAATGATAAAGGAGTAAATTAGCTAAGAGGAAATCTTTTTATATGTGTACTTATCTAAAACCAGAGCTCAAAGTAAATGAAGCAAAAACTAAGAACTGAAAGGAAATACAGAAAAATGCACAATGTAACTTGGGAATATCAGGATCAGATGGTGATGTTTTGGCAATGCAACTGGATCCATATAGAAAGGTCCTGGGTGTATGTTCTGGGTCCTTTCTATGCACAATGGGCTTACATGCTGTACCCTGGGATGGCTGAGGCTGGAGCTGAATCCTACATGAAGAACCTGTTGAGGGTGTCCCTCTGTCTCTGTCTCTCTCTCTTTTATGGAAAACATTAATAAACTTAAAAAATGGAGCTGTCAACTCTTCTCTTTCAGTAAATTAACTAGAAAGAAACTTAGTAATGATATAGAAAATCTTAAGTATGATATCAGTCAACACGATCTAACTGACATTTATAGAACACTACATTTCACTATGGATAGTCACTCCCTTGATTAGATAACATTATGTAGAAAAGATGGTTGTTAGTCACTTTCAATTCTAAGAATTCATCATAGAAATTAGACAGAGTTTCTCCTTTAGTCTTTGTAGAAGTAGCCATGTTGTAAGAGGACCACTTGACTAGGACATAAGGATAAACTCAGTGCATCCCTGACCAACAGCCAACAAGCTAATAGTGACCTCAGTCCTTACAGCAGCAAGAACTGAACTCTGCCAACAATCTGAATGGGATTGGAAGAGGACCATAAACTCTAGATGAGAGCAGATGAGAATGTAGTTTACTGAAACCTTGAATTACTCTTGAAGACCCTGATCAGAAAACCTTGATATGCTATGACCAGTCTTTTGACATATAATAAATGGATGTTGTCTTAAGCCACCAAGTTAATGGTAATATGTATAGCAGTGGAAAAATGAACCTACCAGAATATGTGAACACTTAAAACTCAGTAATAAGAAAATAAACAAATTTAATTAAAATTTGGCAAAACTAAAGAACAGTTTTACAAAGTCAAAATGATCAATTATTGGGAGCAGCAGATGGCTTAATAATTATGTCGCTGGATTCCCAATAGTTGACCGTGGTTCAAGTCCCAGACCTGGTGACTTACAACTCACACCAGGCATATGTGCGTGTTATGCTCAAGATCCTGAGAGGAGAGTGGAAGAGAAGGAATTGTGGCATGGCCATCTCCCTGGGAGGTGATTTCTCACCTTTTGTCTCTCTGTCTTTCTTTGTCTCTTTGGCGAGCGCACACACCCTTAGCAAAAATCTCTCTCTCTAAAAAAAAAAAAAAAAAAAGGAAAAAAATGATTAATTATTAAGGAACTGAAAATAAACCATAGTGAGGTACCACTACATACTTGGTATGGTACAAATAAATAAAAAAATCTTCTGTCAGTATTAAGTGCTGGTGAAGATCCAGAACAACTAGAACTCTCATGTATTAATTGTGAAAATGCAAAATGATGAAGTCATTCACTTTGGAGAACAATTTTGACATTTCTAATAAAATAAGGTTAAACTTATCATACAACCCAAATATTTCCTAAAGGGAGATGAAAGTTCAAATTTACACAAATACTTTTATTCTATGTTTAATAATGGCTTTCCACCCATCATCACCTAAAAATAGAAACAACTCAAATGTCCTAAAATTGACGTATTAGTTTTCTATCACTAATTTAAATAGACATGTACAATATTAATGTCTTTGAATAACAGATTTATTATCTTCCACTCATGATGGACAGAAGTCTAGTAATGGACTCACTAGGCTAAATTGAAGGTATTGGCAATGCCACATTTCTTTCTGGAGGGTTTTTTCCCTAGAAAATAATAATTTAATTTCATATATTGTTAAATTTGCTACAGAACATGTGTGTTCTGAGAGGAGGGAAAGTGAAGAAGCAAGCTGCCAGACCCAGGACTTGAACCATGACAGGCCATTTGGGAGTCCAGTGCCTTAACCATTACCCCACCTACTGGCCCCCTTTCTGGAGGCTTTTAGGAAATGTGTTCTTGCTTGTTCAGTCAGTGGCAGAATCTAGTTTAGGGTTTCTTATCCTTGCTGACTGTCAGCTGAGTGCCACCTTTAGATCCTACAGGACTTTCTGATTCTGACATGTAGCCCCCCAGATCAAAGCCAGCAATAGGACCTCAGATTCTTCTCTCTGATTCATGTGATCATATTTGGCCCACCAAGACAGTACAGGCATGCACATAGGTCTGCAACCTTAATTATATCAGCAAAGTCCCCCTTGTTATGTAAGGTAACATACGTATAGGGTCCAGGGATTAAGATGTGGACATTTTGAGGGATGATTTGTCTGCCCAACACCAAGGGTGGATAAATAACAAAAAGAAGTAATTCCATACAATGGGATACTATTCAGCAATATAAAGAAATAAACTACTAATATGGCAATGTGAACAAATCTTCAACCATTATTCTGAGGAAAGACAGGTTCAGGAGGATGCTTATCATAATATCCCATTTATTTGACATTCTGGAAAAGACAAAACTCCAGATAGAGAAAACAATAAATGGTTGCTCAGAGCAGAGGATTGGGGAGGACATGACTACACGGGGCACAGAGTAATTCTTTGGAATGATGGAACTGCACTATATGCTGATTGTGGTGGTGGTTACATGACTGTGTGCATTTGCCAACACTTGCAGAATTGTACACTAAAAAGAATGATTTTTTTTATGTATTCACATTATACCTAGATGATATTTTTAACTGAGAACTTGCTGTAAGTATAAATTTACCTCAATAATTCAAAATGTAGAGAAGTGAAAAACCTGACTTCACTGATATCCATAAATAAAAAGAATGAGATTTTAAATCTGTGAAATTAGGAGAGTGCTATAGACATGGAAGGAAGACTTTATGGAAGATCACATGAGACCTTTACAAATGCAAAATCCCCACTGAGTAAATAAATAAGATGTTTATTTCTGAGATATAGACTTAGAAACAAACCAATGTACTTCATTCTAAGGACAGTATAAAATTAATAAAAAACAAAAATGTAAACATCAAAGATAGCACAACACCACCAATCACTATGATGAAAAGAGGAAGACCAGTTTTGATATTGAGACTGATAAATCTAGTCCTGGATATGTTGAGCATAGAATGTCAAATTGATGACTTGAATGAATCTCAATAGAATAACCTGGGCTGAAGATACAGTATGAGGGGTCATCACTATGTCTATGTCTATTTCTGTATCTATATCTATAGCTATAGTTATCTGTCTGTATATACACAAATATATGTATGTGTATGTAAATGTGTTTATACACATATGAGTGTGTGTATTTACATATATATATATGTATATATATATGTATACATATATATATGTGTATATATATATATGTATACATATATATATATATACATATATATATATATATATATAAATATATATACACATATATATATATATATATATATATATATAATATGGCACTTGTAAATTAGAGATGGTGATAACTTGCATTTTAAGACATGTTTAAAAATTGCAATGAGATTTAAGAACTCTTTTTCAATTTACCTGTAAAAATGAAGATCTTTCATGTTTCAGAGAGGCTGTTGACATGGTAAGTTTCTATGGAAATTTTCCCTTGCAGAGCAAGGTTAGATATAGAGAACTTTAGAGTTTATGTTTGTCACATCTAAATGGCATTTCTTTCAAGCACATAAATGCTTTACTGACAGGAAGTCGTGCAAATGTTCCCCTTTTACAATTTTCTGAAATTGCTGGTTATTTTTAGAGGGAGTCAGGCATTAGTGAACCCACTGTTGAAAACAAGTCTTTGATAAACTGACAGTTTAAAATTCAACATAAATTGCATCATTTTCAATACCAATAATTCCAGCAGACTTTTATATTGGGAGTTATAATTTTCAATTACATTTTAATATGTTCTCAATAATCTTGCATGATATTAAAGCAGCTATTTTCCCATTTTTATAGTTGGGCAAACTAAGGCACTACAGGGTTAAGTGACCTGCTTAAGGTCCCAGGGAAACTGATGCAGAGCCCAGGTCACTTGACTCTTACCAACTCTTTGCACTGTATTAGTCTTCTTAATAATAAACATAGTATATTATGTATTCAATGAGTAAATCAAGACATCACTGTAGTTTAATTTTAATAATTTATGACTCTTTAGAAAGTTACAAGTCTGTGTTCTAAAGGATATTAGAAAGTCTGAAAGTTTAGGTGATAAGAATTTTTTTTAATATAATTCTGGACTAGTAAGCTGATGGAAAATCAGTATGCAGCGGGGGTAGAAAATTAGTCATCTTTTATTGATAACACAGTTTGGAGCTCAGGAAATAACAACAGTGAATTTTGTTTTTGCTATATAATTCCTAAGTCATGTACTTGCTTGATCTTCCTTTTGAGAAATGAACACTCAAAGGCTGTCAAGAATGCCTATAGTCATCAATTACTATTATTATTTTAATAAAACAGCTAGAGAGTTATTTTTAAATATACATTATATTGTCAATCTTTTAAAGTCATATTAAAATGTGCCCCATAGAATTCACAGCTTCTGAGAAACACTAAATACAGCTATGAACTTCTGTTTTAAAAACACTGAAATATTAAAAAAATGAATAAACTCTTAAAAAAGCAATTGAGAGAATCAGAGCAAGTTCTGGTGATCTTCTCTCTGTCAAGGGGTAGATAATTCAGTTCTTCTTCCCATACTTTTGGAAATCACAGACAGCTGGGATGATGTTATTAATAACACTGTGTTTATGTTGGTCTAAACAATTTTGTATACTGTAAAGATGTACAGTGATTACCTGTAAATTTTAAAAATACACATATTTGGTACCTCTAGGTTTCTAGAACTGACCAGGGGTGGAGGGGTGGGGAGGAATGAATGTGTCTAAACTGGGTATGATTATCTGATCATTGCATCATGTGCTAGACAAGTACTATCTTGCTTCATTTTCACAAAAGTCTTACAACAGTCCTCAGCTCTACATTTCAGATGAGGAAACTGAGGCTAAGGCCATTTCAGTAATATGTGTAAGATGATACAGTCACCAAATGGGTTTGGAGTTCAGTCTTGGGTTTTGTGTCTACAAAGCCAGTGTTTGTTTTCCTGCCTTGTCCTGGAAATATTATTCCCAAACATAGTCTTTGTTGTATATATATATATATCTTCAGATATACCCTCTATCTTTCCTTTTAGCTCACAGAGGACCTGGCCTTGTGAGCCTTTGAAAAGCTCCGTAAAAATTCCTCCTGACCAACAGATCAGGGAATCAACACTTTATTACAACAGGGGAATTTTTTCTTAGATATCCTTTGGGTGTCCATCCAACATTATAAACTCAAAGATTTTTAGCTTGTACTTCTAGTTCTCTCTCCTAGTGTATATCTCTGTGAACTTCATGAATTCTGTCATTAAATACTTAGTTGTGTGCTGTAGAAATTTTCTTTCTTGGGATTTTCTTGACCAGGATAAGCATCCACTTCAGTTATTTTGCAAGTTTCCTGCTATCCCGTTCCATGGTTGAAACTTGAAGACATGGCTTTCCCCAGGTTAATGTCTTTAAATTCATGATTATCTTCAGGGTAATGTATACACTCCCTATATGGCAGGTGACATTACTCACAAACAAAATTCATTTTTTTCTCAGCTGATTCTTTTTACTGCCTTCTTCTCTTTCACTCCTTGTTTTTCTCCATATACTTTATATATTCCAAAGTACTCCATGCGTTTAGAGTTATTTGGCCTCACAAACATTATTTTCAGTCTTTAGAATACTTTTGTACCATCCTTTCTGTGTAAAACTTCCAGACATCTTTGAAGCAGCAACTTAAATTGTTTCTCCCTTGGAGTTTCATGACACCTAATGTGTGCCTCTCCTGTTGGAATCAATGGACTCCGTAATATTTGTAGACTGTTAGCTTCTAGAGGGCAGTCATTCTGACTTACTTGCCTAATTCTTTTTGTCTATGACATGGCCTCACCATTCCTTCTGACTAGTTAAATTTATAGTTTTAGATCAGGAATGACCTTCAACCTTTACTTGTTTATACATTTGTCTTATCATTTAAAAAAATAACACCTAAAACTTGTTAACATGCAAGCAATTGCTAATTAACAGATACTTTGTCAAACATTTTAGATGCAATTTCTCATCTATTTCTCAAACAACCCTTTGGAGTAGTAGTGATATGATCCCTGTTGTATCCATAAAGTATTTTCAGCTCAGAGAATTTGAGTATCTTTCTGAAAATCAAACAGAAAATAACTGGCAAGGCAAGGAGCATACTGTTTCTTGGGATCCAGACTAGTCACTGAGCAAGGGAAGTGTGCCTAACACAGCTGCCTGATAGTTTACACATGAACTACCCAATTTTCTAAGTAGCAAGTATTTGGAAAATGAAGGCTCAAGCATTATCTTATAGATGTTGATGGGGTCAGCTCAGTGTTTTCCCTTTCAGATTTAACTTTCCAGTTTGATAATCTACCCACACAAATTGTAGATTTGCCAGTTTCAGCATCTGGGTCTTCTTTACTTCCATTACTTCTTGTTGAAGAATAAGCAAAACAATCAGAAAAACATTTCTTCTAGAAGGTTGTTTTTCTTCTGGAATGAATTTTATGTATTTTTCTTATGATTGCTACCCATTTCCAATTTATCTCTGTGTGATATTTCCCCATGGTTTGTAGTGCTATCAAATTTATTAGGTCATCAGGAAAGTCATGATGCATTTTTACACAGAAAAATGTGCAAAAATGACTCAATAGAAAAGTCAATATAGTTAATATGATTTATTATTTTTAAGATTCATGAAATCAAGAAGACCAAATGTATAACTGAGCTTTCTGGAAGCTCATTCTAACTAAAAGTATTAACAAATCAATCTTTGTGCTATTTTATTGCTCATAAGAGGCAAAAAAATCTCATTCTGATAAACATTCTTTAAATCATCCTAAAGATACTAATACTTGGCTTTTAAGGAAAGGAGTTCAATCTGCCACAGAATTCAGAGTCAAGTTCACTTGCTAATAACACAGTATAATCTGGAATTTAGGTCAAATTATCAGATCAGAGTCTGGATTTACAGATCAGGATACAAGTAGTGAGAACATAGAGAAGAAAGATAAGAGCTCAGAAATACATCCTCATTCCACATATGGGCAGAATTGACAAATAACTCTGACTAACCCATTCAGTTTTCTTTCTCCTGTTTCAACATGTTCTTAAAAGACAACCTATGGTCACTATTTTCTTCCATGAGTAGATTCATAATCACATGGATACAGAGCTTGTGTTGCTGCTCTGTGTGATGTCAGTTATGCACATGAGCATGTTGATTGGAAATGGTGCCTTGTAAGGCAAACATTTCCAGATAGAAGAACAGAGATGATTTAATGTGAATTCTGACTCTCTTTGGGACATGTGAGAGAGAGAGAAATGTGGTTTGCTCTATGAAACTTGGGAACAAGCTGAACAATCAACCTGCAAAAACACGCACACAAATTTATAAGCTAAATGGGTAGCTTCATTGAGATAACATAAATCTTTAACAATAATAGCAGGACAGGGAATGGGATATGAAGGTACCCATTACAGAAGGTCAAATTTGTATCCAACCTCTAGAAAACCCCAGGATGCCTACATCAGACTACATTGGACATCTTAGAGTCTATAATTTCCTTTGTAGTCACACAGTGTGTGCTTAGTTTGTAAGATCCTTAATGTAAAACCTTGAGTCTCAGAAGCATATATGTACATATGAGAGTGCAAGGTAGATATGCAAAATAGTTGGCAAAATGCAATTTGACCTGGGGATAGCCTTTCTTCAGATTATGAGGTATGGTTTAGAGGGAAAGATATGTTTGCATAATGCAACTTCATCCAGAATTATTACATTGAGTGGTCTTCACCAAAATGTAGTCCTCTTAATTGGTCTTAGAATGGCAACTGGTATTAGAGGAAAAGCATGGAAGAGTAGATTAAATCTTGGCTCTTCCCTTTAATATCAGTGTATTATTTCACAGTTTTTAAAATTGCATGTGACTCATATTCCACATTTGAAAAATGTTACCTAAAATATATGCCTGAGAGCAATAACACAACTATTCTGGTCAATAAATGAGACTTTTTCAGTTCCTTGGTGGAAAGTAGGTTCGATGAAGTCTTAGTTGGTGGTTTGGCTATCTGATAAAACTTCAGGTTATATCAGTAGTTTGACCCCTTAAGATAATGCACTGCTGTTCTGAGGAGACATGAGGGAGGGCTTTGTGGAAGTGACATTAGAAATATGATTGGTTCATTGCTACTTGTTTCTATTAGTAGTGGAAAAATCTCCAACTATTTATCTACATGAGTCAAATCATGGAGAAGCTAAATTTATAAACCCATCATGAGTATATTAATTCTATATTTGACATTGAGTATTCAAAAATCTAAAATATTGGGAACCAGCAGTTAGCGTAATGGCTATGTTGCTGGACTCCCATGTAGTCAACCACGGTTCGTGTCCCGGACCCGGTGGCTTAAAACTCACGCCGGGCATGTGTGCATGCATACCCAAGATCCTGAGAGGAGAATGAAGGAGAAGGGATTGCGGCGTGGCCACCCCCCCTGGGGGGTGATTTCTCGCTTTCTGTCTCTATGTCTCTCCTGTCTGTCTGGTGAGTGCACACGCGCTATGGTGAAAAACCTCTCCAAAAAAAAAAAAATTAAATTCAGTCATTCTGTGAAACATAGATGAGCCTGGTGGACATTATGTGAAGTAAAATAACTTAGGCACAGAAAGAGAAAAATGCATGTTCTCATTCATACACAGAAACTAAAGAGTTGACCTCATACAAGTAGAGAAGGGAAGAGTTCACTTAGAATGTCAATGCTTGAGAAGGTGGATATATTTATCACTTTGATTCAATCAATACATAATGGATACAGATTTGGATAAACTGCATGCATCTCATCAATGTGTACAACTATTACGTGTACTTAGAAATTATACAAAGTGATCAGTCCAGTCATTAGAGTGCCAGAATGCAGACATGGAAGTCATATACTAATCATATGTTGTACTGATCAGCCTGAAAACACTGAGTGATCCCAGTATCCTAGAGAACTGAAGGGAGGAGATAGAAGCATGACCAAACTCTGTGGAGAATAGCATCTCTCTCCTTCTTTGACTCTCTGTCTCTCCTCTCTGTTATGTGAATGCATTTGCTCTATCGTGATAAAAAAAGAATATTGGTTACTAAACGGTGGGAAGGATAGAGGCAGGGAGAAACAAATGTTGGTTAGTGAATATAAAATTATAGTTTGATAAGGGAAATATTCTAGTATTCTATAGCATAGTATGATAATTTTAGCTAACAATAATTTATTATATATTTTAGGATATCTAAAAAGAATATTTTGAATGTTTTCCAAAGTAATGATAAATGTTTGAAGTGATGGAAGTTAATTGCCATACTTTGAGCATTATACTTTGTATTTGTGTAGTAAAAAATAACACTGTACCCTATAAATATATATAATTGTGGTGTGTCAGTTAAAAATAAAAAATGGGGGAACCAGCAGTTAGTGTAATGGCTATGTCGCTGGACTCTCACGTAGTCGACCGCAGTTCGCGTCCCGGACCTGGTGGCTTAAAACTCACGCTGGGCGCATGTGCATGCGTGCCCAAGATTCTGAGAGGAGAATGGAAGAGAAAGGATTGTGGCGTGACCATCCCCCCTGGGGGATGATTTCTTGCTTTCTCTCTATATATCTCTCTCTGTTGGGTGGGGCCCGCGCGCTATAAAAAAAACCCCTCCAAAAAAAAAAAAAAAAAAGAAAAAGTCAATAGTATGAACACCTTTATACTAATTAATTTAAAAACTTAGTTGGCAAGGGTAAATTCCAGTCTGCAAATAAGAATGATTAGATAGACTAGATAGTTGTGTGTGTGTGTGTTTGTGTGTGTATGTGCCCAGAAGTTCCAAGAGGGGGAATGGAGAAAGGAATGCTGCATGGCTGTCTTCCATGGCGGTGTTTTTTCTTTCCCTCTGTTCCTCTCCGTCTTTCCTCTCCATCTTTTTCCTTTGGCATGCATGTGCATTAGTAGCAAATATATAAAGGGGGAGGAAACAAAACATTCTAAAAGAAAATGTCTGCCCTAAATGACTTTATTAATACATTCTATAATTTTTAAGAGTTTTTTATTTGTTTGTTTTTTGCCTTAGGGTACGTGTGCTCATCAGAAAGAAATAGATATGGTAAGAAACCACCTCCCTGGGGGATGGCCACACCACAGTCTGTTCTCCCACATTCTCCTCCCAGGATCTTGATCACACATGTATATGCATCTGGCATGATTTTCAAGCCACTAGGTCCAGGACTGGAACTGCAGTCAGTCATGTGGGAGTCCAGTGATATAACTGCTATGCCATCTCCTGGACTCCATTCTACAATTTTTTTTTTAAGGAAAATATAATGCCAATTACACATAAACTCATCTCAAAGATAGATGACATTATATGTTGTACTCATACTCCATACTCTCTTTTTATGACAATAACATTAATCTGATACCAACCCCATAGTAGCTATAGAGGAAAATAATAGAAAGCCTGTACCCCTATGCATATAGCTTATATTCTTTTAAACAATAACACTTGTAATTTAAAAAGTCTATAAGGAGGATACATCATGACCAAGAAGAGTTTATTCTAGGAATACAAAGATAGTTCAACACTGAAAAATTAATCAATATAATCCCTTATATTCACAAACTAAAGTATAAAATCCACACAGTCTTTTTTGATGAAGAAGAATCACTTGTCAAAATTCAATATTCTCCCATTATAAAAATGCTCAGGAAAGTAGAAATGAAAAAAATCTCTCTCAATGAAATATAGAACATCTATTTAAAAACTACAGCTAACATCACAGTCAAAAACTCCAAGTCTGAATGTTACCCTGTAAAATTGAACATGGTGAAAGGACATTCACTTTCAAATAATATACTTCACTTTGTATTGCAGGTTCTTGATAGTACAGTAAGACAGGGAAATTAATTTCTCCTAAATTGAAAAGGAAAAATAAAACCTTATTATGAAATGACATGATTACTTATAAAGAAAATCTTAATATACAAAGCTATCTAAGAAGTAAGATTGACAGTTTGTAGCATACAAGGTCAACATATGAAAATTAATTGCATTTTGTATACTAGCAGCAAACAATCAGAAGCTGAAGATTAAAATACCATTTACAGCAGCATTGGAATTATAAACTATTTTGATCCAAATTTATCTTTGAGTTAACCTAATTAAGTTATTAAAATTTTAACAGGATGAGGTAATTGGCTGCAAGATCATCCTAAAAATACCAACAGATATCTTATATATCACAGTAATAACCAATAAAAAACTACTGAGAAAATAAAAGAAGATCTCAATTTAACAACAATAAAAATTTCAAAAACATCTGGGAATACACAATTAGAAAAGTTAGAGACTACAATATTAAGAAAAAATGATAAAATGTCACTGAAATAAATATATATTTCTTATTGTCTGGCCAAACTTTATCTACAAAAATACAATAGTTTTAAGACAAAAAAAAAATGCTGATATCACTAACAAAAATAAAATGTCTAATTGTTTAATTATTTTTTAGCTATTTTGGCCTTAAAATACATCCCAGTAAGACTGTAAAATTTAAAGCTTTTTTAAAAAAAGAATTTAGTTTATTTTTTAATTCACCAGAGAGAGAGGGAGAAAATGAAAAAGCAAGTTGCCAGGTCCAGGACTTGTACCATGGTCTGCCATGTGGAAGACCAGCATCTTAACCACGAAGCCACCTGCTGGCCCCCAACAGTTTTGTTTGAAAAAGTCACCAAAATATATTATTTGTGAATTTCGTTGCTCATATATTATGTTTTATATGTAGTTGTTTCCAGTTTTAGAATTTGCATTTTCTTCTTATTGTATCCACCGTATGTTCTGAATTTGGTACAAAAGGTAGTGCTGTTCTCCTGTCCCCTGCAGTACTGAAGTTCCAGTCCACAGAATACTGTTCATTTCTGGGATGAGCGCTGGGTCAGTGTGTGCATACCTTTCTGGCCTCTGTAGTGACCTCATGATCCAAAAGAAGATCTCAATTTAACAACAATAAAAATTTCAAAAACATCTGGGAATACACAATTAGAAAAGTTAGAGACTACAATATTAAGAAAAAATGATAAAATGTCACTGAAATAAATATATATTTCTTATTGTCTGGCCAAACTCTATCTACAAAAATACAATAGTTTTAAGACAAAAAAAAAATGCTGATATCACTAACAAAAATAAAATGTCTAATTGTTTAATTATTTTTTAGCTATTTTGGCCTTAAAATACATCCCAGTAAGACTGTAAAATTTAAAGCTTTTTTAAAAAAAGAATTTAGTTTATTTTTTAATTCACCAGAGAGAGAGGGAGAAAATGAAAAAGCAAGTTGCCAGGTCCAGGACTTGTACCATGGTCTGCCATGTGGAAGACCAGCATCTTAACCACGAAGCCACCTGCTGGCCCCCAACAGTTTTGTTTGAAAAAGTCACCAAAATATATTATTTGTGAATTTCGTTGCTCATATATTATGTTTTATATGTAGTTGTTTCCAGTTTTAGAATTTGCATTTTCTTCTTATTGTATCCACCGTATGTTCTGAATTTGGTACAAAAGGTAGTGCTGTTCTCCTGTCCCCTGCAGTACTGAAGTTCCAGTCCACAGAATACTGTTCATTTCTGGGATGAGCGCTGGGTCAGTGTGTGCATACCTTTCTGGCCTCTGTAGTGACCTCATGATCCAAAGAGAAAACAGAACTCCCCCTTCTTTTTTCTTTTTATTTTACCCTTATTACATCTTTTATAAGGATATTTTAACGGTACATTGGGAATTTTCAAACATTATATAACAGGAGGCTTTCAGGATCTCTAGGCCATCAAATTGGCAGACAGGGTCTCTCAAAACTGTCACATTTATCACTAATCTCAAAATCTCGGATAAATTCTGTGCTGCTTAGTTTCTTAGGAAATGGTTATTGACCGAAGAAGTAAATTGTTCCGTCTTTTAGCCTATATTTTTTTCATCAATAAAGATTCATGTTTCTCAACAGTACTGCTATTGGCATTTTAGATGGAATTATTCTTGGTTGTGGGGGCCTGTACTTTACATTATAGGCTATTTGGTAGCATTTCTGTCCTCCGACTACCAGATGGCAGTAGCAACCCTGACCCCTCGTCCAATCATAGCATTTTACAATGTCTGTGGGCATTCTCAGATACCACCTTCTACTAATATTAGGGCACATGAGAAGACATTTAGTTAGGTCTATGAAAATGATATTTTAATATTTTTAATATTAAAAGTTTTAACAACATGGTTGATGTTTGTGGTGAAAATGAAATCATCTGCAATTATTTCTTGCCTTGATTGAGTCTTTCCTTAATACATTGTGGAGAAATAGTGATAACAGGACATGATAGCTCTTTAAACCCCTCAGACTGATTTAAAAAAAATAAAAACAGGTAAAAGGGTCTTAAGCGTGTATGTGTGTGTGTGTGTGTGTGTGTGTGTGTGAGAGAGAGAGAGAGAGAGAGAGAGAAATATAATTTCCTCTGTTTTGCTGTAACAAAACCAGTTAATTTAGAGAGCTTTCTTTCCTGGAGTCCATTGAATCTTGTTATAGTCTCCATGCTCCCTGAGACATCCTCATCTACCTTGTTTTTCCCAGCATAGGCTGACCATGGCACCAATGAGAAACTTAGTGCCAGCCTTGAATGAAGCTGTTGATCCAGCTTTGGGGAGGGATTTATGAGCTCTGGTGACAAAGGAAATGAAAACTCTTGCTGTGAAAAGACTGAGAGGCCCCATTAGTGAGATTTATATAGTTACTAATGCAGCTTTGACTTATTCTGCCAAAATATTCACTGTTTGCCTCCACTCTCCGCATCACTCTGCTTCTATTGACTGATATTTTTAAACCCATCAATTATTTAAGGACAAGGGAAGCATTGTTAAGGATATGTCAAAATTGAAAGTTTTTGGAGAAGATACTCCATTCAGAGAAGAGTTGAGGAAAAATGTACATAGACAAGAAAACCTCCCTCCTATTAGACTGGTTGACAAAGCACTATCCTTGTTCCAACCAACAAACATCTTTCGAGAGCAAATTTTGTGCTTGGAAATACCAATGAAACATAAAACAAGCCTGCCCAATAACTTATCATTAGGTGACCAAATAAAGGCATTTTCGAGATAAAAGGGGAACTATTAATAAATACACTGAGGCCAGTCCACAGCATGGTTGTTAAGGTGGCTAGATACGACATGGTGAACTATACTGTTTGAGTCCTAGGCTTCATGACTTGAGAAAAGAGAAACAGAAAGGACTGTGGTGTGACCATTCCCAGTAAAGGGTGCTTTCTCTTTTTTCCCTCTGTTTCCGTCTCTCGTGTATACATGTACCCTCTGGCAAAATTTTTAAAAAATGCACTGGACAGCTGGCATAACCAACACAGCCTTGACTCTAAACCAAGATAAATTGCCTCCAAATTTTATCACACTGTTAAGGACATAAGACACTTGCTCAGCAAGATTTGTATGGTCTTATACTTGAGATTTGACAAATGACATACTGAATTATTCAGTATTCCAGGAAGAGTACAAAAGTACTCAATTTTTGTATGCTGGGGGCAAGAGGTAGTAGCAGGAGGCAAAATTCCTAAAGCTTTCTCAGAGGGACAAGTGACATTGAGTACTAGAATGTGTTATCCATGCAAAATGGAGCATGTTCTCAGGCAATGTCTTCTATTCTCATAACCTTCCAACAAAGGCATTTTTTAATACAAATTGAATGCCTTAGCCTTAGTTATGCATTAATTATATTGTTATTTAGATTGGATCAGTTCAGTTCACAGCTATTTATGAGCATGTGGCATGTGTCAGGCACTGTCAGTTCAGGACTCAAAGATAAAGACAGTGCCTCTCTTCAGGAAGTTTACTGTCTGCAGGAAATGGTTGCGGCACAGTGAGCATTTTAATTAAGGGAGATTTTAGAATCTGTTTAAGTAAAGGAATAATTATAGTCATTGAATTTTATTATTTATTTATTTAGACTTTTTTCCTTAGGGCACATATGCTTGCCTGAGAGAGAAAAGAGAGAGAGAGAGAGACACAGCGTGAGGGAAAATGAGAAATCATCCCCCAGTGGGGATGGCCACACAACAATTCCATCTCCTTCATTCTTCTCCCAGGATCTTGGGTACACATGCACACGTACCCAGTGTGATTTTCAAACCACTGGGTCTGGGACTTGAACCATGGTCAGCCATGTAAGAGTCCAGTGACATAACTGCTATGCCATCTGCTAGACCCATCATTGGATTTTAAAGATCTAAGGTAAGTGAATATTTTACCTGCTTTCTAAAACTTGTACTTCCTACCAGCTAGCAATACAAAAGTATTTATAGCTGCTATTTAATGGTGACTCTTCATAAATAAATATGTATTTGATAAATTCATATGTCTTATAGCTACATTATCTCATTTAATCCTCATATCATTCAAAGCATGAGTTATCATCTCATTTTACTGATGAAGATAATGTGATTTTTAAATGGTACTGACAATTTTGAATTACAGGGTTCAGAAACCTAATCCTCAACTGGGAGTATATGGATGTAGGGTCTTTAGGATGTGATTAGATAGTGAAGGTAGAGCCCTTCTGAAAGGAATGCAAGTCTTTATAAAAGAGACTCCAGGCCCACCTGCAGTGGCACCGATGGCAGATGCTGCTCTGCACTGCAGGAGCCACATGGAAGACTGGCTCAGGTCTTGGGCCAACCTGAAACATGCCACTCACATGTGTGCTGGTGATCTTGGCTGGCTGGATGGTGGGGATTAAGACATGATGAGACCTGACACACTGTTGTGAGTACCTGTTCCCCTCTTTCTCAATTTTTCTCATGAAAGAAGTAAAGTAAATAAACTTAAAAAAAAGAGACCCCAGAGAGCTCTCACTTCTGCCACCATGGGAGGACACAGTGAAAAGACAGCTGTCTGTGAGCTAGGAAGAGGCCCTCACCAGACACCAAGTCTGCCAGCACCTTAATCTTGAACTTTCAGCCTCTAGAACTGTGAGAAATACATGTTTGTTGCTTACAAGCCACTGAAGTTTCTGGTGTTCTGTTACAGCATCCTGAATAGACTGAGACAAAACTGAGGCTGAGTAATGTCTCCAGAATACTGAGTCTTCAAGCTAAGAAAATATATGCATTGTTCTGATAAGCTGAACAGTGACACTAGGTTGACAGACTTGATTTTGACAACTGAGTCCATTGATTTTTCTGGTCCACACTGCAGGTGAACACTTCCAGTACTGAGGATCCTATCACATAGAATGAGAACCTGCAAAGGGCTTTATAGAAAACAAAAACAATGCAAAGCAAAACAAAATTAACAAAACCAGGATTGAAACTCTGCAAGAGACAGATGTGCCTCAACTAGGTCAAAACCAAGTACTTCTATTGTCAAAGTATATCCTGTCAAAACTTTTAAGGTTCCGGGGAACCAGCAGTTAGTGTAATGGCTATGTCGCTGGACTCCCATGTAGTCGACCGCGGTTTGTGTCCCGGACCTGGTGGCTTAAAACTCATGCCGGGCGCGTGTGCGTGCGTGCCCAAGATCCCGAGAGGAGAATGGAGGAGAAGGGATTGTGGCGTGACCATCCCCCCTGGGGGGTGATTTCTCGCTTTCTGTCTCTATGTCTCTCTCTGTCTGTCTGGCGAGCGCACGCGCCCTACAGTGAAAATCTCTCCAAAAAAAAAAAAAAAAAACTTTTAAGGTTCCGCTCCTCCCTCGGAATGTAACTCTTTGGGCCATGAACTTTATTTTGATAAATATTGTATCTACTGTGAGGGAATGCGTTTAAGGGAATTTCTGCTGATTTTAAGGGAAGTGTGTGCCTGGCAGGGGAGGCCCTATGTGGGCTGAGTGGAATTTAAGGAGCTTTATCGGTATCTATAGGGGTGGTGCTTCAGTTGCGAAAAGCTTGCTAAATAGAATGGAGACATGATTTTATGGCACAGAGAAGTGGAATCACAGCTGAAGAGACCCTGCTTCTCTTTCATGGCTGTATCTCTCTGCATGTCTCTTTCCTTGGCCTTCTGACTGGCATTGATATGACTCAGCTGAGATGGCAGGAGGAGCCTGTCCCACAGCTTTGGGATTTTGCAACCTCTGTGTTCCAGACACAAAGCCACGGTGGGATTAAAATTTCTAGTCACAATTTGAAATATCTAGGAAAGGCCTCAGACCTGCCCAGGGTTGTGTTAAGTTTCCACCCTCAGCTAAGTCAAGCTTGACCATGGGAATGAGGGTTTCCATGTGACTTGACTTTAAGGAGCCCACTTATATGAATGGAGTGGACAATTCTCAGAAGAATAGAATGTCCTTAACTCACAGCCTGCGAGAAGGCCTTAAAAGATGTTCACCGCTCTATCCATTTTAAGTTGTAAGAATAACTGAGCTTAAAGATTAGATTTTAAGTGTGAGGTAATGCATATGCTAATTGTCTCAATTTATCCATTCCAAAGTGTAAACACATTTCAAAACATCATGTTATACATGAAAAAATATACAATTTTAGTTTTCTATTATAAATAAATAAATAGAACAATGAAAAATAGAAATCTACATTCTAAGTGAATAAAGCAAATATGCATTTTAAATAAATTTTGTTCAGAGATACAGGTAACCAAACAAAAGATAATGAAAATTAATCTTTATTTTGCCTGAGCACAACATAGAATTAAACTACTCCTGAAATTAATAATAAGCTTAGTCTGTTTTAATTGAACACCATCATTTGCATGCCTTCAAGCACTCTCACGTTTAAAGACAAAGTCAGCCTGAATTCTGTTTTCCTACAGATAACACTGTAATGCAGGAATTATCCCTTAGAGAGTCTTTCAGTCACAGGTGGCTAAATCACTCCCCTAAAGGATCACCTCTGATACCTAGGACACATTCAGAGCCCCAGAGCTCCCAAAAAACAAGGATACAGACACATAAACAGTCTACCAAATTAATGTGGAAGAAAGTTGCCTCTTATTCATTGGAAATTAGGTGAGTGGTAATAATCTCAGTCAACTTGTCCCAATGCCCTGA
Source organism: Tupaia belangeri chinensis (assembly GCF_000334495.1). Taxonomy (NCBI): domain Eukaryota; kingdom Metazoa; phylum Chordata; class Mammalia; order Scandentia; family Tupaiidae; genus Tupaia; species Tupaia belangeri. Next base: position 1,880,367 of record NW_006159501.1, read on the forward strand.
GCTCTACAGCTCTACAGCCCTATCTACTTTCTAATATTTTTTAAATCTGTGGCCGTTTTTCACATGTATAGACCTTATCATATTTGGCAGAGTTGCTGAAAAACTACTTTTATAAATTATTAATTCTTTGGTGAACATTCATAAAGTCATAAACTACATTCATTTTGCATTGCCTCTGGAAATGAGGAAATGAAAAAGACACAGCTCCTGCCCATGAAATGCTCTACTAAATTCTTTTTGGGTCATTCCTGTACGATTTTTTACCATAATTATTATTACTGATTCTCTGCTAAGGAAAACAATTTGTAGAATGCTATGGGCTAAGGCTTAGCCTAACAGGGTGCTGCATTTATTTTGTTAGTTTATTATTATTTTTTAATTTCCAGAAGATGTGTGTGTGTGTTTGCCAGAGAGAGATATGGAGAGAAACAGGGTGAGAGCAACCCCCAAAGAGGTATGGTAATACCACAACCCCCTTTTCTCCATTTCTTCACTGTGCCTGTATTTTGGACATGTATACACATGCACTCAATGTATTTATTAAGCCACTGGGGTCTAGATTTGAACTGTGGTCAGCCATGTGGGATCTGGCTTCCTTAACTACTAGGCTATGGGATGACCTGATCAAATTTATCTATGTATTTATTAAATTTTTCAAGAAGAAATCTGTGCTCAGCAGCCAGAAACAGACAGATAGAAGCACAGAGAAAGAGAAGAAGGAGAGAGAGAAATCAAGAAAGCCCTCCTTCGCCTCCCCATCTCCATGGGGAATGATCATGCTGCAATTCCCCCCACTTTTGAGATTTTGAGCATGTATGCACATGTAACTGCCACATTTTTCAAGCTACTGGGTCCAGTCCTCAAACCGAGTTGTCTTCCATAAGGGAGCCAGCTGCCTTAACCGGTAGGCTATGGACTGGCTCTAGATGTATTATTGATAAGGGTCAGTAGTTCTTACAATTTAAGGATAGGTCCAGCTGCAGAGATGTAGGAAGTAGGGCACTGCTGTAAATTATAGGAGCCACATGGGAGGCCTGGGTTTGGATCCTGGTCAACCTAAACATACATATGGTTGACTAGAAGGCTGGGAGAGGAACTCAGATTGGTGAGACCCTGCCAAGTGTAGCTCACTTAACTGTGGACACCAGAGACAGTGTAGGAGGAGAGTGGGCAATAGGGATTCAGGGGGGATGGAATCCAGGGGAAAAAAGGCAAACATTTGATGGACACAAAAATGGAAAATCATCTGATGAGGACAATGTCAATAGTAATATGTTCGAATTGACTAATACGCAGTTTATGGTATATTCATGCTGGGAAGCACATTTTGTATGCTGTAAGGATGTATAATGATTAGATGCAGAAAAATAAGAAAATAAAGGAAAGAGAATCAAATGAAGTAAACTTAAAAGTTAGCAAAATTTTTGTAGTTTCTATAAGTTTCCTAGAGGTGTGAGTGTGCATGTGTGTGTGTGTGTGTGTGTGTGTGTGTGTACATGCACACATGCACACTTGCTTTCGGCTGATATTAGGGTATGGCTATCTGCTCTCACCAAATATCTAAAATATTTATCTTATTTACTCTCACCCACTTGCTATTCTTTACAAGGATTCATTCAGTACAATAAAATAAAAAATAAATCACAGAGATTTTTGTAATTTTCCTTTTTTATGATACTTGCTTTATAAGATCAGGAAAAAATTTGGGACTAGCATATGGTGTAATGGTTGTGTAACTGGACTCCCACAAAGTCAGCTGTGATTCGAGTCCTGGACCTAGCAGCGTAAAACTCATGCCTGGTATGTGTGCGTGTACGTGCATGTCCAAAATCCTAAGAAGAGAGTGGAGAAGAAGGAATTTTGGTGTGGTCTTCTCTCCCAGGGAGTGATTTCTCACTTAATGCCTCTCTGTTTCTCTGGCAACATATATGCCCTATTGCAAAAATCTCTCTAAGAAAAAAGAAAAAAAAAAAGGAAAAAAGTTAATGGAAAATAGAAGATGTTCATTTAATGATCATCTTTTGACTAATGTAGAAATAGAATTAGACCAGCTTTTCCTCTGCCTTTTGCTATCTATACTGTTGAACTCACCTACAAGTGGCCAGGGACATCCTCTTGCTTTTTTTCTACTTGAAGAGAAGCATCACTGGGTCCCAAAGGCAGCATGGTGGTTAAAGTGCTGAACTCCTACATGGCTGACAGTTGTTTAAATACCAGACCTGGGAGCTTGCTTTCTCACTTTCTCTATCTCTGGTGAGCGTATGTGCAGTATAACAAATTAAAAAGTAATAAAAGTAATAATAAATAAAATTAAATAAATAATTCTTTTTTTTTTCCCTTAAGGTACATGTTCTTGCCAGAGAAAGACAGAGACAGAGACAATGAGAGGGAAAGTGAGAAATCACCTCTTGGGGGGATGGTCACACCACAATCCCTTCTCCTCCATTCTCTTCCTGGGATCTTGGTCATGGAGTCACACATGTCCAATGCGAGTTTCAATCCACTGGGCCTGGGACTTGAACTGTGGTTGGTTATGTGGGAATCCAGTGATGTAACTGCTACACCATGTACTGCTCTCTAAATAATTCTTTTTTTAAAAAAATAATTGAGAGAAATGTCCTTGCCTGAACTCTGGAATGTACTTCTAAAGGTTTGACTCTACTCAAAGACCCACCTGATAACACACGAACCTGGGAACATGCACGCATGATGACAAGTGAATGCATTA
>NW_006159501.1:1883106-1891170 GCF_000334495.1 Tupaia belangeri chinensis
CTGCGCATGAGTGCAGTATCCCTGCCTGCACATGGAGTGTATTTCTGAAGCTTTGGTTCTAGCCAAACACCCACTTGATAACATATGCAAACCTGGGAAACAAACAAACCTGATAATATACACAAACCTGGGAACATGCACACATAATGACATACACACACAAAACTTGCACACCTAAAAATATACACAAAGCTGGAAACACACACAGTTGATAGTCACATACATTTCTTATATCTTCAAAAAAAGAGAAAGAAAAGTTTCCTCACTCTCTCCTGCAACTCAGCACCCTGCACTAGGCCCAGCTTCATCTCCTCCCTTCCTGTTCACTCTTCAGCTTTAACCCAGCTCTAAAATTTTCACGGCTTGGCTAAAACTGCTTCTGCAAACCCAGCAATAATATGAATTGCCAAAAGATTTTTCTGTCTCTCACCTTATTGTCACTGATGCTGTCCCTATACTTTTGACCACACCCACAATTCTAAATCTGACTCCTTTCGTGACTTCAGTCACCACCCATTTCCAGTTCTTGGCTGCTGTGTCTCATGGTGATGTCCTGTATAATTTCTTCCTCATCTGGCCTTCTCACCCTCCCATCATTTGATGCCTCCCAAATCTTTATCTCCAGCCCCCAATTTTCTTACAAGTTATGTGTCCATCTCTGCACTGCATATCTGGACTTCCTACCTAAATTAGCAATCCCCTGACCCTCCCTGGCACCTCAGACCAACTTGTCGAGCCTGGTTTCATCCACCTCCATGGCCTGCTCTTCTTTCGGTGCTCTTTCACTCAGTGAATGACATAAGCATCCAGTTATCCAGCCAAAAAACTTCAGAATTATTCAAGACCTCTTAAAAGTATGTCCCAAGCATCCCATTGAGCATCTTATTTTACCTTCCAAATGTCCCTGACATTTATTTGAGCTGTTGGCTACCTCTTGCCTGGATTATGAAAACAACACTATGCAGTCTTGTTTCACTGATTCCACTCTTTGTCCTCATATCCATCCAACTGCACTGAAGCTAGCCAAGGTTATGTTTTGAAATATAAATGTACTAATGCCAATTCCATGTAAAATTCTTGAAAAGCTCTCAGTCATGCAGAGTTAAGTTCATGCTTCCTACTACAGCACTGGCGGCCTTCACTTGGCTTTGATTATATTTCCAGCCTCAGTTCCGGCCAGCCCCTTCCACTATCAGTTATGTGCTCTGTGGTTTGAAAGACGATAAATTTTATTTATTTATTTATATGCATTTTTACTTATTGTCATCTCTCTGGTCTCTAAAAGTTCCATTTTTCTCTTAAAGATCTGCCAAAACTTAAATGGCAACCACAGTTCCCTGTAATATACTCAGTCTATAATTTGCTTCAGAGTGAAAGTGTTCTTGCTTTTGATATACTTAGTTATTCCCAGTTTTCTATTGCCCCTACCATCTAGAATGGGAGTCAGAGACTGTTGTATTGGCAGTGAAGAAACAGGTGGGCTTTAGACCTGGCATTCAGCAGCTCTTAACTACTTGTTCTTTTGTCTGGTTCTGTTTCAGTATTTGTTGAACTGGAAGACTGGTTCTTGGGTGCCTGGCAATTGGTCAGTCCAAGTCTATCAATTACTCCTCATTAGCTTACACAAACAAATACTAGTATTTCAGGCTAAGATTACTTTGCATATGTCAATCCTTATGTGTAGGATTTCTTCCCACCCCTTCATGCTCTTTTCTCTTAACTCAGCACCTCGTGAATCTCACTCTGGCTTCCAGATTGAGCTCACATCCTCCTCCTCTGTGCCGTCTTCCCTCACACTCACTCTTCTTAAGCACATTTCATGAAGTCCTCTGCAGCTTACACAGTATAATTGAATATTCTGTATCTGAAATGCTTGGAACAGAACCAGAGTGTTTCAGGTTTTTGATTTATTTTTTTTCTTCTGACTTTGAAATGTTTACATATACATAATGAGACATCTTGGGGATGGGACCCAAGTCTAAATACAAAATTTATTTACATTTTAGATATAACCTATACAGATAGCCTGGAGGTAATTTTATACAATATTTTTGTATTGCAGTGTTTTGATTACAACTGATCACATGAGGTCAAGTGTGGAATTTTCCACTGGTGTTGTGCAGTCAGGACTCAAAAAGTTTCAAATTTGAGAGTATTTCAGATTTCAAAGTTTTCAGATTAGGGGTATTCAACCTATACCGTTTATGTTTCCTTAACATGTATGTGCTGACAACTCCCTTCAGATCTGTTTGAATCTGCTTGTTTCTCTCTCATACCTGATCGATCTCTTCACAGGTGGTCAGAGTCTCTGTCACTATGATTTCCATATCTAGCCTGATACTGAGCTGTTGATCAGTAATATCCATCAAATATGCTGTGTAGGGACCAGCAGTTGGTGTAATGGCTGTGTTGTTGGACTCCAATGTAGTAGACCACAGTTTGAAGTTTGAGTCCCAGACCCGGTGGCTTAAACTCTGGCCAGGCATGTGTATGTGCATGCCCAAGATCTTGAGAGGAGAATGGAGGAGAAGGGATTGCAGCATGGCCATCCACCTCCTGGCGGGGGGTGGGGTGGGGTGGGGGGGTGATTTCTTGCTTTCTGTATCTCTGTCTCTCTCTGTCTTTCTGGTGAGCTCACATGCCCTATGGCAAAACCTCAAAAAAAAAAAAAAAAAAAAAGTATGCATTGTATACCTGCTTGGAAAAATAAAAATAGAACCAACTCATTTGTGCTATTGCCTAACTTTATTTTCAAAGGCATTTCAACTAAAGTTACAAGGCATTGAAATACAATAGAAAAAGAATTCTGAAATCACCAGAGTGGTAGTGACTGTTTCCCAGTGAAAACGCTTAAACAGATTTATGTGGGTAAATGAGAAAGAACCGTTAGGCGATTTCATTGGAAGCCATTTTTGTTTTCCAGGGTTAGTTGCCCCCTGTAATGCAAACATGAATCTGATATTGAGATCTGATCAAAATAGACTTGCTCATTCTTGAAGCCCCTTCTGTTAGGGTTTCCTGGCCTTTGCAAATGGATCTCCTAGGCTTGGGTAACAAGGATTTCTCCAGCTCTTTCATTATGACAGGAGCCTCCTTTATTCGGACGACCTAAATAGGGTGACTGATTACTTCAGGCATAAATGTCCCAAGAGAAAGCTGCTACAATAGCCACCCTTGCCTGTCATCTGACAAGTCCCTGGACACATCTCCTCTTTCAAGATTTTGTTTCTTCTTTTCTTTTTTCTTTTAAGTTTTGTCAGAGGGCACATACTGCCAGAGAGAGAGAGCAAAGTAAGAAAGCACCCTCTATAGGGAATTGTCATGCTGCAATCACTTCCCCTCCATTTCTCCCTCCTTTCAGGATTTTGAACACACACACACACGCACACACATTCAGCATGATTCTCAAACCACCAGGTCCAGTCAAACCAGTCAGCCATGTGGGAGCCCTGCCTTAGCTACCATACCACCAGTTGGCCCAGAATCTTGATTCATTTTTTTTTTAAGAGATTTTTGCTAGAGGATAGGTGTGCTCACTGGAGAAACAGAGACAGAGAAACAGAAAGCGAGAAATCACCAGAGGGCATGACCACACCACAATCCTGTCTCTTCCATTTTCTTCTCAGGATCTTAGATATGCATGCACACATGCCCAGCATGAGTTTTTTTTTTTTTTTTTTTGTTTTTTTTTGGGGCTTTTTTTTTTTTTTTGTTTTGAGAGGTTTTTACTATAGGGTAAGTGCACTCGCCAGACAGACAGAGAGAGACAGAGAGACAGAAAGAGAGAAATCATCCCCCAAGGGGGATGGCCATGCCGCAATCCGTTCTCCTCCATTCTCCTCTCGGGATCTTGGGCACGCATGCACATGCACCCAGCATGAGTTTAAGCCACCGGGTCCGGGACCTGAACTGCGGTCAACTATGTGGGAGTCCAGCGACATAGCCATTACACTAACTGCTGGTCGCAGCATGAGTTTTAATCTGCTGGGTCCAGGACTCGAACGTTAGTGGATTATGTGGGACTCCAGTGATATAACCACTACACCATCTGCTGGTCCCCCAGAATCTTGTTTTTAATGGTCTGCTTCAGGGCTGCCTCCTCTTTCACTAGCTTCAGGGCTTGGCTGAGTCCAGGTTTAGAGCTATGTAGAAGACTTACCTCTTGATCTTTCCCAGTGGGAAGTCTGATTCCTACTTTGTACTCAAGGCTGTACATGGGTCTCCAGATTTTGCAGCTTGAATGTCAAGGTGAGGTTTATGTTTAAGCTTTGGGATCCAGCACAGAAGAGATTTGCTTGCTTACCTTCCATCTCATTTTCAGCTATGACGAGTTCCCAGGGAGCTCCCTGCCAGCCCCACCCTATTTCAGGAACCTGCATCTGATTTTTTTCAGGGTCAACAATGAAAGATCTTGAGTTTTGAATATTATGTTGGGGCTCACAAAACCGCTGAATTTATCAAAAGAATTTTTTTACTTTTTTGTCTGAGTCCTCAGAAGCCCCCAAACCCACCAACTTCAGGCTCCTACATGCTGTTGTTACCTCATTTATACTGTTCTCTGGAACACAGAAGCAATTGCAATCATCCCTCAGAGAGTGTGAATGTTTTGAAAAAATTACTCAGCATTTAAATGTCAAGATAATTGAGCCCACAACCCACAAATAATTACGGAAAGGACAGAAATGAGGCATCACTACTGCCCAGGCTGCCAGGGATGTTGGGGCCATGCAGTCCTGCCCACACCTTCTCAGAGGAAGAATAGAGGAGCCATTGCTGGGCCTCACTACTCCTACCCTAGTCAAACAGCTCCCTCCAGCAACTCCTGAGGTCCCATTTGAAGCCCATAAGCACTGACACTGCTCAGCCTCATAAAACTCTCAACATCAATTGGTTTTATTTTTAAGATGATCTTATCTTCCTTCTGCTAAGGTAAAGGCAAAAGGGATGGAGCTGCAGATGGTGCAATGGTTATGTTGCTGGATTCCCACAGAGTCGACTGAGGTTTGAGTCCTGGATACAGTGGGTTAAAACTCACACTGGGCACGTGTGTGTGTGCCCAAGATCCCTAGAGAATGGAGGAGAAGGGATTGTGGCATGACCATCCCCTCTGGGGAATGATTTTTTGCTTTCTGTACCTCCGGCAATCACATGCACCCTATAGCAAAAATCTCTCTCAAAAAAAAAAAAAAAGAAAGAAAGAAAAAGGGAAATGGATATATAGTCTGGTGGAAATATTGCCATGATCTTTGGATCCTGACAGACCAGGCACCCTAATTCACTTCTTCCTGGTGAGAGGTGGCAAAATACTACACAGCTGTTTAAAGCCCATCTTGGACACAGATACTGGAGGGCAGCTGCCTCCAGGCACTCCCTTCTGAAAAGGCCTTGATGGTACTCCTACTGAACTCGGGGACTGATTCATCCTATTTGTTTATCCATTGCCACTCTTCTTCATGGAATGTCTACCAAGCTGGGTTCTACATGTTGCAGTTGCACAGTGTCCAGTGCTTAGACTGCTAAGGTGCTGCACTAATTAACACCAGGGGGTGCAGTTACAGACCTGTCTACATGCTTGGTACTCCTGGATTTATACAGTGCCCAGGTGCTGGTTTGCAAACTGTTATCAGTTCATGGCAACGACAGACACCGACAGAATGCATTTGGAAACATTTTGTGTGGTGCGATGTTGTTACATCCACACTTGAAGCCAGTGGAGTCTTCTCAAGTTCAAAGTCTGTTCAGGTACAGACAAATTTGGGTGTTGTTGAACTTGTGAGTGACTCATGATGTAACTTAGGTACCAGGCATGCGCCACAGGAATATCTTGCATCCTGTAATATTTTAATTAACTGAAAAGTGTACAAAATATAAATCATTTTTTAATTAAAAGATAGTTTATTAACTACGGTTGACTATTAGCTGTAGTTACTAATCGTTTATTTCAAATTTAGTGGGAGGGTAAGACATACAACACAAAATGCTGAACACTCACACAAATACACAAACACCGACCTCAAATGCAATAAAGCCCTAGATTTGTGGAAGCCCTTCTTTACGGCACTCACTCCCATGAATTTATCGAGTCGATGTCTTTAAATTCCGTTCAAATGCTAAGGACTCCCATATGTGTCTCTTAAGCCCAGACTTCTCCCCCCGAACTCAGTCTCACTTGTCCAATTGCCCACTTAACACTTTCAGTAGGATGAGTAACAATTCCAAAACTGAACTCCTGATCTTCTCCCACTGCCGCCCAAATTGCTCTACTTGCAAACTGCGTCATCTCAGCAAACGGAAACACCATCCTAGTAGCTTGGGCAAACACTCAGAGCCATCCTTGACTCCTCTCTTTCTCACACTGCATTTCTATTCTACATGAAACTGTGTTGGCTCCCCTGTGACATGCATGCAGAATTTAGCCACTTTTCATCACCTCCATTTCTAGCACCCATCCTGGTCTTGGAGAGTCAGAGTGATATGTTTCTTGGGATTCGGATTGAAGGTCTGTTATTCACACTGCTTGTTGTCTATTATCCAAACTGCTGTGAACATGCCAAAATGCACTACTTTTTTGTTCAATGCCCTGAACTTTGTGAAATTCATAAGAAGTTCTTTGTTTTGGACCAGCAGTTAGCGTAATGGCTATGTCGCTGGACTCCCACGTAGTCGACCGCGGTTCGAGTCCCAGACCCGGTGGCTTAAACTCACGCCGGGCGCGTGTGCGTGCGTGCCCAAGATCCCGAGAGGAGAATGGAGGAGAAGGGATTGCGGCGTGGCCATCTCCCCTGGGGGGTGATTTCCTGCTTTCTATCTCTCTGTCTCTCTCTGTCTGGCGAGCGCACGCGCCCTATAGCAAAAACCTCTCCAAAAAAAAAAGAAGTTCTTTGTTTTTATTTTTATTATTTACAAAAAGAGGAACCCCTCCCCCTGTGGAAAACCTGAATCTTATAAGCTCCCAGTGTGGAAGGCAGAGTTCACCAGCATGCTGCTTCTGAAAGCCTCACTTTTCTCACCTGCATAATGAGATTGTTGAACCAGAACACCAGATTTTTTGGAGGCCCCTACAAAAGAGCATAGATTTTGGTACCAAACAGATGGTGAGAAAATTTGGGAAACACACTTGTGGATGTTGAAATGTTGGTATGTGAGGGATAAGTTGGTAGTTTATAATAACATAATATTGAAAGGAAGTCTGTTCTTGAGCTCCCAGGAGGGATAGCTCTGTCAGTGTGAAGGCTGTACCAGATATGAGGATTTCTGACTTTAAACAACAGCTGTCAGCCTGACAGAGAGGTGTCCAAGAGAAAGATAAACATGCTATAGGACCTGAATTTCTTCTCTATAAACACCAGCTCTTTCTTTGTGGCCACTTTAGTTCTTTTGTGGTATTTTTTTCTTCCTTAAAAAAAGTTTATCTGCAGTATGTAATGCTTACATTTGTCACTCTAAGATATGACAAATCACATTTGGAGCCTTTGTTTTACCACAAGAATTAACACTTAATTTTTATCATGTGTCAGTTTTCAAATCATTTCACATATACTAATGACAGTAACTCATTTATTTAATGGTCACAACAGACGTTTTGACAAGGTTCTATTACTACTAGTGTTTTTGTGGACAAGAAAACTGAAGCATGGTAAGGTCAGGAGCTCATCCAGAGTCACACTGCTAATAAGAGGCAGAGGAGATGAAAAAAAAAAAATGCAAGCAGACTGATTTCAGAATTCATTGCTTGCAACCCTTATGCTTAGGTGCCTCATGTTATTAAGATTAAGTGCTTCTTGAAAAAATGTTTTATTTTTCCTTGTTAACAGTATTTTGATGGGCTGACCCTAGCTTGATGGTTAAAGGAAGCTGATCTCAAGGTGGGTAACTGCAGTACAAGTCCTGACCTCTGTGTCTTGAAATACACGTCAAGTGCATAAGTGCCCAAAATCCAGACAAGAAGAAAAATGGAAAAGCGATTACAGCATGACCATATTCTACTGGAAGGTGCTTCCTTCCTCTCTTTTTCAATCTGTCTCTCTGGTGATTGCATGTATCTTTATTTTTTTTTTTCTTTTT
>NW_006159501.1:1891182-1894478 GCF_000334495.1 Tupaia belangeri chinensis
AGGTTTTCACTATAGGGTGCGTGTGCTCACCAGACAGACAGAGACATAGAGACAGAAAGCGAGAAATCACCCCCCAGGGGGCATGGTCACGCACACACGCACACACGCCCAACGTGAGTTTTAAGCCACTGAGTCCAGGACGCGAACCGTAGTCGACTACATGGGAGTCCAGTGACATAGCCATTACGCTAACTGCTAGTTCCCTTCTAGTAACTAAAAAGAAAACAAAAATTGATTTTAGGAAAGTTAAAGGCATAGACTTGGTCTACGTAAATTCTACGTATCCTTTTATTTCCTTCACATTCTTCAATACTTCCTCAATACTTCAAGATATTTTTTTAAGAATTATTTCCTTTATTTTATTTATCATCATTGTTATTTTATTTTTTTAAGAGTATTTTTGCTGTAGGGCACGTGCGCTCGCCAGACAGACAGAGAGAGGCAGAGAGACAGAAAGCGAGAAATCACCCCCCAGGGGGGATGGTCACGCCGCAATCCCTTCTCCTCCATTCTCCTCTCGGGATCTTGGGCACACACGCACACGCGCCCAGTATGAGTTTTAAGCTGCTGTGTACGGGACTCAAACCGTGGTCGACTATGTGGGAGTCCAGCGACATAGCCATTAGGCTAACTGCTGGTCCCATCATTGTTATTTTTTTAACTTGACTAGAGTGAGACAGAGAAAGAGAGAGAGAGAGAGAGAGAGAAAGCAAGTTGCCAGGTCCAGGACTTCAACCATGGTCAGCCATGTGGGAGTCCAGTGCCTTTAACCACACCTCCTGCCAGCTCCAATATTTCAAGATTTTAAATTGTATCTCTGAGAAGACCAATTAAGTTAATAAACCTTCAACACTTGATAAGGAAAAAAATAAAGGAAGACACAGTTTATCAAAATTATGGGAGAAATGAAATTACTATTGATTCTACAAATATTAAGGGAATATTATTTAAAATTATTTTTATACATTTGCAAAACCTAGATGAAATAAAAAAAAATTCTTGAAAGATACAAACTAGCAAAGTTCATGCAAAGAGAAATAGATAACTTGAATTTATTAAAGAAATTGGACTTTTAGTTAAAAACATTCTTACAAGGAAACTCTAGGCCCGAATTATTTCGCTAGTAAATTTTGTTAACTATTCAAAAATAAATAATATCAGTTTTACATAAAGTGTTCCAGAACATTTAAGAAGATTCTTTCTAGTTTATTCTGTGATTCCAGCATTACCTGACACCTGAACTAGGCAATGACATTTCAGAAAAAGTCCCAATACGGGCCACTGTCTATTATGAACATAGAGGCAGATTTTCTAAACATGATTTTAATGATTCTAATCTAAAATTGTATACCAAGTATACTACATCACGACCAAGTGTGATTTATATAAAAAATGAAAGGCTCACTTAACTTTCAAATATCAAACAACATAGTTTGTTATATTACCAAATCAGCAAAGAAAACTATATGATCATCTCAATAAATGCAGAAAAAAATCCAACATCTACTCCTCGTAAGAACTCTCAGAAAACCAGATGTATCAGAAGAATTTCTCAACTCAGTTAAGGACATCTATGAAAAATCCATAGTTTTATCATATTTATGAATGACAAAAGATCAAATGTTTTCAACTAAGATCAGAATAAGATGAGGATGTCCACTTTTCACCAATTCTAGTCATTCTAACGCTGCAATCAAGCAAAAACAAAATTATAATAATTAACATCCAGGCTGAAATAAAGATACAGTGGTGTTTAAGTCACATTATCGTCCTTGTATAAGGTCTAATGGAATTTACAAAAACAGACTAGGATTAATAAATTGATTTAGCAAATTTACAGGATATAATTAGTACACAAAAATCGCTAAAATTTCTATATGTTAGCAATGAATGATCTGTGATTTAAAATTTAAAATTTCATTCTCAATACATTCAAATTTATCAAATGATTACAGATAAATCTGACAAAAGATGTAAAAATACAAAGAACTATAAAACACTGTTAAGAGAAAATAAAGATATAAATTGAAAAAAATCTAAATACTGTGTTCAAAACTTTGAAGAATGAATATTTTTAAAATGTTAAATATCCCTAAATTTATCTATAGATTGAAAATGATTACGGTAAAACTTCTGGTTGACTTTTTGTAAAAATTGGCAAGTTATAAAAGATATGAAGAAAATAGAATAGCCAACTCATCTTTGAACATGAACAACAAAGTTGTAGTGTTCATACTAATTTATTTCAAGACTTACTATAAATCTACAGTAACCAAGATGGTGTTATCTTGATACCTAGATAACTAGAGCAGTAGAATAGAATAGTGTACAGAATTACTCACCTGTATGTAAATGACTCATTTTTTACAAGACTTCAGAGACAATTCAGTAGAAAATTGTCTGTTCAATAATTGGTCCTAGGTACCAGAAGGTGGCATGGTGGTTAAGGCACTGGACACTACCACATAACTGACCATGGTTCTAGTCCTAGACCTGGCAGCTTGCTTTCTCATTTTTCATCTCTCTCTCTCTTTTTATCTCTCTGTGTCTCTCTCTGGTCAAATTAAAATAAATGAATGAATAATTAAAATAATTCTTAAAAAAAGTAATTGGTACTAGATATTGACATAAGAAAATAAATGAACTTTGGGACCAGCAGTTAGCCTTAATGGCTGTGTCACTGGACTCCCACGTGGTCGACCGCGGTTCCTGTCCTGAACTCGGTGGTTTAAACTCATGCTGGGCGTGTGTGTCTGTCCTGAACTGGTGGTTTAAACTCATGCTGGGCGCGTGTGTGTGTGTGCCCAAGATCCCGAGAGGAGAGTGGAGGAGAAAGGATTGCGGCATGGCCACCCCCTTTGGGGGGTGATTTCTCACTTTCTGTCTGTCTCTCTCTGTCTTTCCGGCGAGCGCACGCTTCCTATAGTGAAAACTTCTCTAAAAAAAAAAAAGAAGAAAGAAAGAAAAAAGAAAAGAAATGAACTTTGAGCCCACTCTTCTTATCATATAAAAATGAATTCAAAATGGGTTATATACCTAAATGCTAATGCTAGAACTATAAAACTGCTGTGAAGAAAAAAGCAGAGGGAACCAGCAGTTAGCGTAATGGCTATGTCGCTGGACTCCCACGTAGTTCACCGCGGTTCGCATCCTGGACCCGGTGGCTTAGAACTCACGCCGGGCGCGTGTGTGTGTGTGTTCCCAAGCTCCCGAGAGGAGACTGGAGGAGGAGGGATTGCAGCGTGACTATCCCCCCTGGGGGGTGATTTCTCACTTCCTGTCTCTCTGTCTCTCTC
>NW_006159501.1:1894522-1925379 GCF_000334495.1 Tupaia belangeri chinensis
AAAAAAAAAAAAAAAGCAGAAAAATCTTTGTGACCTTGGGTTAGACAGAGATTTCACATGAAATCATGAAAGGACAAAATGAGAAACTGGACCTTATCAAAATTAAAACATTTGTTTTTCAAAGTGAATTATTTCTTTTAATTTTTTTAATAATTATTTTATTTTTATTTATTCATTCATTTATTTTTTAATTTGACCAGAGAGAGACAGAGGTTGAGAGTGAGAGAGAGAGGAAGTGAGAAAGCAAGCCACCAGATTCAGGACTTGAACCCTGGTCGGCCATGTGGGAGTGTCCAGCGCCTTAATCACCATGCTACCTGCTGGTCCCCCTCAAAGTGAATTATTAAAAAAATTAAAAGATGAAAAGATAATGAAGAGAAAGCATATTTGCAAAGTACGTATAACGTAATTGACTGTGTCCAGATAATGATTTTTTAGAATTCAATAAGAGAAAATAACCTAATTAAAAATTTACAAAAGATTTTAGCTGATACTTAATTAAAAAAGAAATAAAAATGAAAAATAATCACATGAGAAAATGTTAGACATCATTATTCACTAGGCCTTATGATTTGAAATTTTTTCCCTCAAAAACTCATAATAAAATTTAATTGCCATTGTATTGATTTTCTTTTTCTAGATTTATTTATTTATTTATTTATTTATTTTTTGGAGAGGTTTTTGCTATAGGGTGCATGCCCTCACCAGAATGACAGAAAGAGACAGAGAGAAAGAAAGCAAGAAATAACCCCCCCAAGTGGGATAGCCATGCCACAATACCTTCTCCTCCATTCTCCTCTTGGGATCTTGGGCACACATGCACACGTGCCTGGTGTGAGTTTAAGTCACCGGGTCCGAGACTCGAACCATTGTCAACTATATGGAGTCCAGCAACACAGCCATTATACCAACTGCTGGTCCCTATTTATTTTCCTTTTTAAAAATTTATTTATTTTATACATTCAATCACTATACATAATTTCTACTTGAAAAAAAATTTATCCAACATGAATACACTTCACAGTCCAGTTGAAGATACCATACACAAAATGAAATGATTTTCAAAAGATATCATACGCATTATTTTTATTTACATTTAGTCACTGTATGCCTTTACAGTGTAAAACATGGCTTTCACCAGCATGAATACAGTACATATTAGTCAAGTCAAAGACATTACCAAATACATTATTGTCATCAGATAATTTTTCATTTTTGTTTCTATTAAATGTGTTTGTTTTTTCCCTGGTCCTCTCCCTCCGACTCCCTACATTGTAACTGTTTTAAGGGATGGGACCTCTGGGAGGCGATTAGGCCCTGAAGACTCCACCCATATCATTGGAATGGATGCCATTAGAAAAGCATGACTTCAGCCCCCTTCACCCTTCTCTGTTTTTTCGTTTTTGTCATGTGAAGATGCAGTCTCCTCTGCTCTTGAGGACATAGCATTCAAGGTAGAGCCTTGGAATCAAAATCACAAAAACTGCTAATGCCTTAGTATTAGACTTCCTAGGCCCTAAAATTATTCACTAATTAATTCCTATCCCTTATAAATTTCTCAGTCTATGATAGTCTGTTATAAAGTCATACTAAGACAATAGAGAAATGTAAATTAAAAACATAGGCTATCACTATACTTCTAATAAAACAAGTAACAGTAAGGGCAAACCATGCCAAATGTCAATAAGATTTCAGAGTAACGGGAATCCTCGTACACTTCTTGTGGGAATATAAAATGGCACAACTCCTCTAATAAGCTGTCCAGCAGCTTCTTTAATGAAAGTTGTTAAATAGACACCTAATATATGTTCCAGTCACTACTCTTTCCATAATTACCTAAGAGAAAGGAAAGCATGTATTCATAAAAGAACTTGCACATAAATGTCCACAGAAGCTTTATTTGTAAAAGGCAATAATCATAAACATCCATTAACAAATGAATAGCTAAATATATTGTGGTATGCCCATACAGTGGAACAATATTGAGAAATGAAAATAAATGAACTTTGATAAGTGCAATTATATAAATGTTGTATGCAATAACATAATTTTTCTAAGTAAAAGAATCAGACAAAAGAGTGAATGTTGCATACAAAAAAGTTTAAAATGTAAATTACTCTATATGACAGAAAGCAAGTCATTAGTTGTTCAGAAAGGCAATAAGGAGGGATTAGAAAGGATCTGAAGGAAGCTATTGGGGGTGATGGATATGTTCATTATCATAGTTGTGTGATGGCTCTATATTCATGGTTCTATATTCATGACAAAATGTATCAAATTGAGCACTTTAAATATGTGGATTGCGTTGAATGTTAACTACTCTTACTCTTTAAAAAGATGTGAACATGAGATGGACAGAGCAAAACTCTTTATAATAAATGAAAGAGTAATTTTGATAAAAATCAGCAGCTTTTAATAGTCCCCTCATTTGAATTTATGTTTGATATGGTGGAATTCTGATGTAACCAAAATATTTAGTCAGTCTGTGGGCTTGTTCTGGAGGCAGATTAACATATATTTTGGTGACTAGCTGGCTTCTTGCTTGCCTGATTTAAATTCTGTGCTGCAGAGGTGAAGTCATCGGTATGCAGTCCATGTTCCTCACCAGCAAACAGACTCTGTAAGTCTAAGAGTAAATCTGAGTGAGCATCCTAGTTACACTGTGAGTGCGCTGTCTCAAACGACCTTGAATGTGACCATGCCCAACCTGCAGAGAAAGTAACATCTTATTTGTTTACATTTAAAACAACTTATTAATTTTTATCATACATATAGAATGAGTTAACAGTACTTTCAAAAATCTTTTTAACAATATCAATCAATTTATTATCTACGAAATACCTCTACCCCAGAGAAAGGTAGAGGAATTTATAGAATTCATGCCAGTTTTAAACACATGCTTTAATCCAGCCTGGGAATTAAACTATAGCACCCTTAGCATTTAATGTCTATTTTCTATGTAACCTTAACATGCCTCCTAATTAGGTAAGGCTGGTGTGTGTGTGTGTGTGTGTGTGTGTGTGTGTGTGTGTGTGTTAGTATGGTTCTCAAGAGAAATAACACCAATAGTGATCTCTCTCTATATATATATAATAAGAAATTTATTATAAGGAATTGGTCGAAGTAGTTATGGAGGCTGAAAAGTACCACAGTCTTCCCTCTGAAGGTTGGTGACCCAGCAAAGCAGGTAGTGCAGTCCCAGTCCATGTATGAAGCCCTGAGAAACAGAAGTCAAGGGTGTAAGTCACAGGCCAAAGACAGGAGAAGACAACTGTGCTAAGCTCAAGCAGTCAAACAAAGAGAGCAAATTCTCCCTCATTTTTTTTTTCTTGTGGGAGGAGGGACAATTCAGGCCTTCGATGAAAATGTTGTCCACCCAGATTGGGGAAGACAATATGATTTACTGAGTTTGCAGATTTATTAATTAAGTGCTAATATCATCTGAGAGCATCATCACAGAAGACATACTTAGAAATATTTAAACTAAGTATCTGGGCACCCTGAAACTGAGTCAAGTTGACACATGAAATTAGCCGTGTCAATATGCTCATTTGGATTTACTAATTAAGTGCTAATCTCATCTGAGAGCATCCTCACAGAAGACATACGTAGAAATATTTTCACTAAGTATCTGGGCACCCTGAAACCGAGTCAAGTTGACTCATGAAATTAGCCGTGTCAATATGCTCATTTGTGTTTCTCTAACTCTTCTGAACAATCAAATATGTGGAAAAGGTAAACTGGGATGAATTAGGCACTTAACTGAGAACAATCCCTGGATTTAATTTCTTAAGTTTGTTACTTTTTAGCAGTCCGAATTTCGATGACATTTTACATAGCAGAGCTACAGTTTACTTATTCTTAATGTGAAGCAAGCACCAGACTTGTCTATTATGTGTTCCAAAAGTGCTTTGCAAATCGTGCAGGGCCATACTCATTAAAGTATTGTTAATAGTTGGACTTCAGAAGTACAACATTATAAATTAGTAGTGTAATGCAGCACAGGTCAGAAGGTAAGAGTGTGGGGCAAGACTGATGAATTAGAACCCAACCCCCCCTCACTCTTTGGAGAAGTCACCTTCATCTTGGAATTGTGAATTCTTTATCTAGAAAATTAAGAATAATGTACCTCAGTGTTGCTATGAGAATGAAATTAAAAAATTTACGATAATATTGAAGTTGCTCAATAAAAGTTAGCAATTATTATTATGACAAACTATCAATCAGATAAAATTCTAGTAGAAGTACTCTCAATTTTATGATCAGAAAAAAATGTATTTTTAAAATGAATTATTAAATTCCAGTCAGGTATAAACACTTCAACTGGAACTGCCAAAGCTTGGAACATTTAGAGGTAGATTTTGAAGTTTAAGTGCGTTCTTTTTAAATGAGAAGTTTTTCCTCTATTGTATAGTGAGGAATTATTTCTGAGAAAAAATCGATATGCCACACATCAGTTTTAATGGACAATTTTTGAAATAACTGAGACAATCCACACCTTAGTCAAATTAATATCAATTCATCATTTCAGAGTAAACATTACGTACCTAAAAATTGCATGAGTAGTTTTATTGATGCCATGAAAGCTGTAGAAATGAGGGACAATAAAACCTTTCAGTTAATGTCAGTCAATTTTCCCAGTAATTTGACCTATTAGGTGTGGAACATTTTCTCAAGCCAAAGATCATTATTTAAAACAACAGATACTGCAGAACCAACCCTCGCACAGCATGACCTGTGTCACAGAGATGTTTAAAGAGGTGAGTGAAGTGATGTTGGCTGAGAATTAAGGAATGATGAGAAAGTGACATGTGAGAGGAAATGATTGAAATACGGTAGGATGGGCACGCGTAGCATAGTCGGGTAGGTGCCAGGGACAGAGTGCCCCAGGACAGTGACGAATCTACTCTGTTTGCCGGGCTCAGGGAAAGTTCCAATGAGAAAATAAGTTTTGGGGTCAATCTGAAAGGGTGAATGGATGTTTTCCAGGGAAACAATGGAGGAAAAGGCACAGAAAGCAGAAGACAAATCTGTTTGGGGAGCAGTCAGTTGTTAAGCACAGCGTGGGGGTGAGGGAGCAGAGCAGTGGGAGGTTGTGTTTGAGGAGGTAGCTTGAGGACCAAACAGTGCTGGTCTTTTTGTATCATGTTTAATACGAATTTTCACTCATTCATCACGTCTAATAAGAATTTTCACTCATTCAGACTAACTGAGGAAGGACGCCATGTCCAGTTCCCTAACTATTCTGCCACCCTGGAGTCCTTGCTATAGGTTGAGGCGTTGGTTATTTCGCAGAGGTACTGTCAATACAGAGAAAATCTGTGTGCACATTGCTGTACAGATTCTGTGCAGTCCCAGATGTTCTGCTGTGACACAATGTTGTAAACAGGCCCATGATCATACACAGAAACGGTGTGAGCCGGGAAACATGGCTGCCAGAGGAGATGAAGCCAGAATCCCAGCAGACTTTGTGTGCTAAATTTTTCATTAAAATAATTTCAAGCCAATATTTGAGGTGTCAGCTGTCCCAGAAACACAGAGTTCTGAGATGGGGATGTCACCTCCATTGTAGGAGGTACCATGGTTCTTGAGTCTGAGCGCCCTATTGCTTATTCTCAGATAACCACTGTCAGAGTAGCTCCACCCCAGGCAGCTATCACGTCTCTTTTGAAATGCAACATAATCTAAATCCAGAAGGAGGTGGTTTTGAAAAGAGCTTTGCACCTCAGACAATATTCCAATCATTCAGCATCATTCCATTCCTCCCTACCTCACATGTGTCTGGGATATTTCTGAGGTGCAAGACCCTATAGGAAATGTCAAATCTAGACCCCAATTCACCTTCCATCACCAGATATTTTTATGTGTGATAACTGCAGGGGAGTGTTCCTGGCATCTAAGGGGTTGAAGTCAGGAATGTTGTCGATACCCTACCATGCAAAGAATAGTATAATATAAACAAATGAATTATTTGAGCCCCAATGTCAGTAATGCCATAATTCAGAAGCCCTGGGTTATTCTTTTCAACCCTTGCCCTTGCACCTTCACAGGAAATGCTGCTTCAGTGAGAATGTTTTTAAACTCAGTAGTCACCTGCAGAACTTCAGCGTTTGTCCTGAAACCTGAGCAATAAGACCTCAGCTCTGAGGACTCCATCAACATAGCCGGCCTTCTGCCCACCTCACCAACGGGGCAGCAGAATTACATGCTGCAGAGGGTTGAGGAGGAGAAAGAAGAAGGTTTTGCCAGTGAATTTGCATATAAGAGTCACATTGAGATTCTTTGAAAGAAATGTGTTTTTCAAGCAGCAGAGATGGAAACACTTTTCATGAGGTTAAGGAGGAAAAGAGTAATCGGAATAGAAAGAAAGAATGCATGAATTAGTTTGCTAGGGCTGTTATTAAGAAATGCCACAAATTGGGTGGCTTAAACAACAGAAATGTATTACCTCACATTTCTGGAGGCTATAAGTCCAAGATCAAAGCATCAGCAGAGTTCTTAGTTTTTGCAGGCTAAGAGGGCGGCTGCCGTATGCCTCCCTCCTAGCTTTTGGAAGGTTGCTGGCAATCTTAGGCATAGAAGCTTCACCTGCTCTCTCTGCCTTCATCTCCACATGGTATTTTTCCTATACAAATATACCTTGGCGTCCAAATTTGCCCGTTTTATAAGGACATAGGTTACACCGAGTAGGGCCCACCGTAATGACTTTATATTAGTTTATTATATCTGCAAAACCCCTATCTCTGAATAAGGTTGCATTCTGAGGCATGAGGGGTTAGGACTATGATATGTGAACCTTGGGGGACACAATTCAACCCAGATCACAGCGTCAATCATCTTTCTTTACTGTAGACCTCTGCAGCATTTATTGGGTCATCAGGAAAGTCATGACACATTTTTGGCATAGAAAAATATGTCATGACCTCATATTTTGTACTGTGGAACAATCATGATTCCATGTTACTCACCTTTGTATGGAATGTGTACAGTAGGGCACTTCCTCTGTGAGGAGGGGAGCTCCCTGAAGCAAGAGTTTGGGGCAAATAAACATGCAGAGAGATTTTATGGAAATTGAGTATAAAATAAATATAAGTGCTCCAAAAATTAAAGTATGGTAGAACTAAATCCTGTTTTGAATCCTAAAAATATTTATGTGCATATATAGAAAAAAAGAGAGAAATCAAAAAAGTTACTTTGTTGACAGTTTTTGCCTGAATTCTTATATTTCTTCTCTCTTTGGAGAAAACAAAGCCGATGCTTGAATTTGAGTAATTGAATTACACATGTAGCCTGCATTTTACTGTTCCCTTTTTATTTTGCTTCATCATATTCTATTTTATGTTCTCCTACTGACAGAGTGGCCGTCAGCAGGAAGAAAATCTTTTTATGTAGATAAAAATCTGTGATGTTTGGAGCCGCTGGAGTAAGAAAAGAAGGAATGTAGATCCACCAATAAACACCAAATGCCTTTTGAAATAATTTATCTAATCACTGCCAGCCCTTACTGACAGATTTTAGAAATGTAACTTTATAACATTCATTACTCTTTTGATATTTCTCTGAGACACTTTGATCAGGAAATTCATTTTATTTCTCTCTTTGCCTCTGGTCCAGATCACATGAGCTGCTTTGCAGCTACCAGAACCCAGGTACTCCCAGACCAAAGACCATGTTTTCAGTTTTTATGTATTTAGCAAACACTTGGTATGTGAGGTATAGTTGGTGTTATGCCACTGTATATCAAATTAACTCATAATATAATGGATTTAATTTATAGATGCCTAGACTTGTAGGATTTGTAATTAACATACACAATGATGAACATTTTTATTCAGTGCCATACTCCAGCTTATTAATGTCTTTCTACCTTCCTATTCTGGCTATAAATGTAGGGGTCCCTTCCCAATGCACCTCTGGACAACCTCTGCCTAATTTGCTCCCAACATTCTCTTGGGAGACTGTGAGTGGGTAAGAAGGTTGACAAGGGTAAGAGAATGGCTTCAACCCATAGTCTTTGTTCCATCTAACACGTTGGGCTTGAGGGAAAGGATAGGGTTGAAATGAGATGGGATAGTAAAGTAACCATAACATTCAGAAAATGTTTGTTGTGCTCAAATATGAGCAGCAACAGAAAAACAGCAGAAATAGTGCCAGTTACTCAAATTGCTCTACATCTGAGCCTGCTTGTACCTTTGAGCTGTTGGACTAGTTTTGTTTGATAGTCTGTGTTTGCTGGATAAAGTGAATAGGATAACAGCAAATATTTTAATAGTTTTTTTTTTCTTTTTTATGATAGAGTGCATGTATACACACGGCAGAGAGAAAGATAGAGAAGTACCCTCAACAGGGTCTTGCACAGTGCAAGCTCCCTTCCTAGCCCTCCAGCTCCTCAGAATTTTGGGTGCCTGCACACATGCCTGCTGTGTTTTCAGGCTGACTCAGGCATCCTAACCTGGAGGAGGCCATGTGGCTTCCAGAACTGCTGTCCAATAAGCTGCAAGGCTTGGCCAAGTCAAATATTTTTAGCTGCAATGAAGGATCCTGTTGGAAACTTACTTATTCTCTTCTTACTGCTAACTGCGTGTTAAAGAACCAAAATATAATAAAAAAGGCCAACTTAAATTAGACCACATGTTCTAATGCAAAAGTGCATTGTTGGAGTTGAGATATAAAGAGATACACTTATTTTTTCCCTTTTATCTATTCATGTACTGACTTAATTTTCTGTTCTAGGTTCTACATTAGGTATTGACATACCTAATACTTTTGTACCAAAATATGAAGGACAGAATTTCTGCTATCAAATAGTTCCCAGTAGACTAGGGTAAGTAGAAAAGTGAACATGCATTTGTTTATAGTGCACTATGCTATTAGTAATTGCTATAAAGTTTTCATGAGCACATTAGAGAATAAGGAGCTAAATATGTTGAGGGAAGATATTACAGAAGAGAAATATTTAAGCCGAAGTTTGAGGAGTCCATAAAAATTTTCTAGGTGGATAAGATGGAGAAGGTCTCTTAAGTATAGGAATTTAAGGAGTTGAGTTTGCCTGAAATGGAAACTATAGGGTAGAAGAAAAGATGAAATAGGAGGCTGGACACCTAGGCAGAGAAAGATTGTAAAGTGTATTCTTTGTTAAGTCTATAGTTTGAGATGTCTATTTTGTGGAAAATTGGGTTTCCTCAGTGAATATTACATACCGAAGTGGTATGATCACATTTGCATATTCAAATTAGTACCTTAACATTGATACAGAAGATGGGTTGGAGATGTATTTTATTTTATTGATTTTTTTGAGATATTTTTGCTATAGGGCACATGTGCTCACCAGAGAGACAAAGAGACAGAAAGCAATAAATCACCCCTCAGAGGGAATGGCCATGTGCAAAATGTTCTCCTCCATTCTCCTCTCCTCTTGGGATTTTGGGCATGCACACACGTGCATCCTATGTGAGTGTCAAGCCCTTGGGTCCAGGACTCAAACCACGGTCGACTATGTGGGAGTCCAACAACATAACCATTATGCCATCTGCTGATACCAGAAGATGCATTTTAAAGACTATTAATAATCACTTGATTGATGACTGGAGGTCTTAGGTGGTTAGTGAGCAAAGCTGCCTCTCTGGTGGCTCTTAGAGTTAGTCTTACACAGGAAAAAAAAAATGAAGTCATGTTTGAAGGGGCATGTGCTCAGTTTTAGACACCCTGGCACTCAGAGTCATGGTTGCATCTCCATGACCAAGTCTACTAGAAACTACATATTTGGTTTTCCCATCTGCGTCTCATTCAAGTTTCCTGTGTGAAGAGATCAGATATATAGCTCTCTGGGCATCACAGCTGGCTCATAGGAAAAGATTTCCTTCTGTAGGAAGCCAATTTAGTCACTAGCCTCATCTGTCTTCTCTTCCTATTGTTCTTTAGCTCTCTAATCACAGTCTGTTTTCCAACTAATTAGTGTTGGGACAACTCAGCCCTGAACCTCAACTTGACAATGTTGGTGTCATGGGGAGAGAGTTCTTAATCAAATGACTTTTGATTATTCAACAAAGAGATTTTCTTTGATTAAGACGCCAAATAAGCCGAGGCCCTTGGTCTTCTTTCTTCACAATCATTTTTGCTAGGACAGGTTTTGCTATGCAAGGGTTGCCCTGGGCACGATATCCCCACATATGAAGAGACCTGCATTTTATCGAAATCAGCATATTTGCAAACAGCTCCCTTCTAGATGTAATTTTATGAAAAACCACTATATTTCTGTGAAATTGGCTAAAAGATTTAATCTCCTAGGACATATTGTCTTTTCCTGATGAGCTCTTCAGTCTGTAAAAATTACGGCAGATTTAAATTGTGTTAAAGTATTTCTTTTCATGTTCCCTTGATTTAGAATATCAGAAGGGGCATTTTAAAAAATATACTTCCTGATTATTAATTTGTATACGCTGACACAGTGGAAGCAAATTTTTATACCTTGCTATTTTCACTTGTCCATGTATCTTGCAAATTAGACCATAACAATACATATGCAGCTACCATATTTTTTAGTTAAAATTGTTTTTTTTAGGAGGGAAGAGGTTTTGCCATAGGGCATGTGCACTCGCCAGAAATATAGAGACAGAGAGACAGAAAACGAGAAATCACCTTCCAGGGGTCACAGCCACGCTGCAATCCCTTCTCCTACATTCTCCTCTCGGGATTTTGGGCACGCATGCACACACGCCCAGTGTGAGTTTAAGCCACTAGGTCTGGCACTCAAACTGTGGTTGACTACATGGAAGTCCAGTGACATAGCATTGTGTCAACTGCTGGTCCCTAGTTAAAATTTTTTTAAAGATGAATTTCTTCCTTCCTCCCTTTCCAGAGGGTGCATGTACTCACCAGAGAGAGAGAAAGAAAGAGAAACAGAGACAGACAAGAGACAGGATCAGAGAGCACAAGAGAGCAGGAGAAAGCATCTCCCAATGGGGTATTGTCACATCACAGTCCTTTTTTCTCTATTTCTCCATATCATCAGGATTTGGGGCATGCATACACACATATCCAATGTGTTTTCCAAGTTACCAGGGTGGGATTTGATCCACAGTTAACTATGTGGGACTGGCTTGCTTAACCACTATGCTAGTTACCAATCCAATTTTTAAGATTTTTTTTACAGTTTTTAATTGACATATAATATTTATGTACATATTTATAGGGTGCAATGTGACTTTTTAAAAAACATGCATACAAACTATAATAATCAAATAAGGACAAAAAACATATCCATCATCTCTAATATTTATCATTATTTTGTGTTCTAAACATTCGACATGTTTATTTTATATGCTTTGACAATGAGAAAACTTCTAAATTGGTCCCTCCAGACACAGACTTAGGATCAGTGGGCCAGGCTCTGAAGGTGGAACTTGGTTAGAATCGAATCCTGTACTTGCTGTGTAAGTAGTATGGGGTGGGTAATAGAGAATGGAAAAGAGGCACTTAGGGAAAACGAACCAACAAAACATTTAATAGACACAAACATGAAAAGTTATCTGTTGATAATAATGTATATGGTAATGTCTGACCTGACTAACAAGCACAGTATTCACACTGGGAAAAAACATGTACACTGTAAAGATGTACAGTGTTTAAATGTAAATAAAGTAAGATAATAGGCACTGAGCCTATCCTTTTGTAAGCAAAGTTAACATCTACTTCAGAAAGTTCTTATGATGATAAGGTGAAATGAGGTAACTAACAAAGCATCTGCTAACCCAGGAAGCAATTATTTAGTAACAGCAAGATTTATTTAACAGTTATTTTAAAATACACCATGGTGGTTTGTTTCTGTGTTCCCATAATCTCACCTAAATGTTTGCTTTCTCACGTTAACTGTTTCTTACCAGGTTTCATGAACCAGAGAAAACAATAAAGTCCCCTAAAAGAAAATACCTTTCTTTGATGACTATTCCTTAGTGGGTTGTTCAGGAAGGCCACTGATGACCCTGAAAGTCCACTTACAGATAAACTTGGCAACTTTACTCACAGCTCAGATGGTGTGATTTTCCTCCCCCTCGCAGATCCTGTGGGGACCCCAAGCAGAGAACGAGGGTGCCCTCCAGACCTCAGATTCTGAGGAACACTTGTCAAAACAGGATTTTTTTCCATCAGACATTGTCAGCCCCCTAATTTGTTCTCATTCATATGTGATAATGAAACTTAGAATTGGCTCCTCTGAAGCAAGTTCAAACATGCTAACTGTATTTAGTGATATATTGATTATCTCTTCCCCCAAATGGCAGTATGGCAGTATCTTCCGTCGGCAAGGTGAGAATGTTATGTGTCATAGATCACGGAGAAACACGTTTTTCCCCGTATAATCATATGGCAAGGGCATTCAAAGTAAAGGCAGTTCCTAAGTCACCCAAGGTTGTCATGGATAGATTAAGGAATAAAAGTAGCAGGGTTTTGTTGATGGTAAGAAAAGGGTATTAGAGCCAAGCAGATGTGATTTGTATTCCAGCTCTGATACTCATTACTTTTGTGACCTTGGACTACACATTGGCTTACTGTTAGCTTCAGTTTTATCATCAGCAAAATAAGGACAATAAACCTAATTTTCAGAATTTATGTGAGGATGAGTGGAAAATGGTGCATCTCAGAGCCTAGCCTTCTGTGGATGTTTAAAAAGCAGTAGTTATTATTACTGTCACATTACTGACTGGGCGAGGAAGACGAGGGGCTCAGTGACCTCTGACATTGTACCCACTTTATATTGTATCTTCAGCACCCCAGCTGATTTGCCATTGAATAGCTGACCACCTATGAGTCAGACATTCTGAGGAATATCACCACAGCAGTGCCCCAATTCCCTTCACTCTGAGGAAGACCTAATTCATACACATGTGGACAATTGTCTGCAGACGAGGCTATGCCAAGAATGTGAGATGAGACAGAGAATAGTCCTTTCTTACTAAACTTCCATCTCCAGTAGGAAGAAAAAGGAGGGTGGATTTTGAAAGGGAGCCTCTTCAAAGGCCCCTCTTCCAAGTCTTCCTAAGATACAGGATCCTGGAAAGGAATGAAATACTGATGTCTCTGTAACAGTTACAATGAGATCACTTCAAGAGGTAGGGGATGGTGAGGCCCTCTGGGAAGAGAATCTGAGATTTATTCTCTGCATTTACCCAGAGTTTATCACTGCACGTGTACCTTTCTCCTCTTTCTTTGTTCTCCAGTCAAACTAACCCATTTACGAGCTCCATATTGGTTGAACATTTTCATAATTCTGATCATGCCAATCTCTTGGCCAAGGATGCATTTGTCCTATTATCAGTCTGGATGATTCACTCATTGTGAGTCCTGAAGCCACACAAAGAGGTAAAATTCTGACTCCAGCACTCACTGGGCCATGTAAACTTAGGCACATCACCTGTCTTTTCTGTGCATCTGCTTCCTTATGTATAAAATGAGAAAATGTAATGGTGCCCTTCCTGCATGTAATGTGGGCCCAGAACTTCAGCAACAGTATCACTTAAAATGAAGTATCTCAAGCTCCAGCTCAGACCTGCTGAATGTCCATCTGGATTTTCATTTTGTTTTAGTTTATTGAAATAGGGTATGTGTGCTTGCTAAAGAGAGAGAGAAAGAGACAGAGACAGTGAGAGAGAAAGTGAGAAATCACCACCCAGAGGGGTGGCCATGCTGCAATCCCTTCTCCGTTTTCTTCCTGGGATGATGGGCATGCACACATGCCCAGTGTGAGATTCAAGCTACAGGGTCTGGGCCTCGAACTGTGGTTGGCCATATGGAGCTCAGCATTGTAACTGCTACACTACCTGCTGGCCCCTCAATCTAGATTTCTACCATGATTTCCCAAAAGATAAAAGTTTATGATGTGCTAATGGCACCTACATGATGAGTTGGTTGTAAGATAGAGGTAAAGTGTGACCTGGATAGGTCTTCAAAAGTTCATAGAAAATTCATATTATAAACTATCCATGAAGGGATTTCCAAACCTTTTTGCATCAAAACAAACATCTATTTTAATTTCATTTTTTTCCATGAGTCTTTTGAAGTTCCTTCATATCTACTAAGTACTGACTAAATATTAGCATACCATTTGTTTTATTTTAAATCAAAATATTCCTCAAGTGGCAACTTTCCTGTTGACTCTTCTATTATCTTCTTAGTTAATTAGTATGTTCTCGCTTGTGCTACCTCAAAATCTCCATAAGTACTTCTGAACATTTTTAGCTTAGACACCTTCTCTGCCAAACCCAGGGATCTTTAGGACACAGAAATATCTTTTATCATCCTGTCCTCTGGACTCAGGACTATGCCAGAATAGGCCTTGAAAAAATATCAGTTGAATATTGTTAAGCAGCAACAACAGTAACAGTAACAGGATCAAGTAAAGGAGGTGAAGAATGCATACTAGAACTACTTAAGAAATACAGGGTTGGTCTGAGGTGAGATTGAAGCTGTTTTTAAATAACACAGATGTTTAGAAGCTTAAGAAAAAATAGTGTAAATTCTGGTACAGGAAATTATTTGAGTAAACTTAAAAATCGGGATGCAAGTAGCAGGTTCAAGGGAGCAGGAGTGGAGTGTTGCTGGAACAGAGATGTGCATCTGCTTCCTTATGTATAAAATGAGAAAATGTAATGGTGCCCTTCCTGCATGTAATGTGGGCCCAGAACTTCAGCAACAGTATCACTTAAAATGAAGTATCTCAAGCTCCAGCTCAGACCTGCTGAATGTCCATCTGGATTTTCATTTTGTTTTAGTTTATTGAAATAGGGTATGTGTGCTTGCTAAAGAGAGAGAGAAAGAGACAGAGACAGTGAGAGAGAAAGTGAGAAATCACCACCCAGAGGGGTGGCCATGCTGCAATCCCTTCTCCGTTTTCTTCCTGGGATGATGGGCATGCACACATGCCCAGTGTGAGATTCAAGCTACAGGGTCTGGGCCTCGAACTGTGGTTGGCCATATGGAGCTCAGCATTGTAACTGCTACACTACCTGCTGGCCCCTCAATCTAGATTTCTACCATGATTTCCCAAAAGATAAAAGTTTATGATGTGCTAATGGCACCTACATGATGAGTTGGTTGTAAGATAGAGGTAAAGTGTGACCTGGATAGGTCTTCAAAAGTTCATAGAAAATTCATATTATAAACTATCCATGAAGGGATTTCCAAACCTTTTTGCATCAAAACAAACATCTATTTTAATTTCATTTTTTTCCATGAGTCTTTTGAAGTTCCTTCATATCTACTAAGTACTGACTAAATATTAGCATACCATTTGTTTTATTTTAAATCAAAATATTCCTCAAGTGGCAACTTTCCTGTTGACTCTTCTATTATCTTCTTAGTTAATTAGTATGTTCTCGCTTGTGCTACCTCAAAATCTCCATAAGTACTTCTGAACATTTTTAGCTTAGACACCTTCTCTGCCAAACCCAGGGATCTTTAGGACACAGAAATATCTTTTATCATCCTGTCCTCTGGACTCAGGACTATGCCAGAATAGGCCTTGAAAAAATATCAGTTGAATATTGTTAAGCAGCAACAACAGTAACAGTAACAGGATCAAGTAAAGGAGGTGAAGAATGCATACTAGAACTACTTAAGAAATACAGGGTTGGTCTGAGGTGAGATTGAAGCTGTTTTTAAATAACACAGATGTTTAGAAGCTTAAGAAAAAATAGTGTAAATTCTGGTACAGGAAATTATTTGAGTAAACTTAAAAATCGGGATGCAAGTAGCAGGTTCAAGGGAGCAGGAGTGGAGTGTTGCTGGAACAGAGAAAGCTTGCAGAACTGTAATAGAAAACATAAGGTGAGGAGTCACACACTGAAGATCCTGAGTAGCAAACCAAGAACCTTGAACATAGAGAACTTTCAAAAGTTTTTGCACTGGAAATATGCTGCAAGTATCTTTAGAAAATAAAAAAGCTTATTAATTCTATCTGCTTTTCAGTAACTGACTTGTGTCCACCTGGACTCACATGAGTATTCTGTCAAAGGAGGAGGGTGATATAGTCTAACAAAGCAAAGATTAGTTTAATTGATGGTAGCTATCAGGTTTTTTTTGTTGTTGTTGTTGTTTTTTTGCCACATTTTGAAGAAAAATAAGTAGGTATGAAGTCCTTGTTGTCACTTCGAGACTCTTTCAAAGTTATTTAAAAATTATCTTTACTTGCCACAGGTATTGTTCCTAAAAATACTTTCTTCATTTGAAAATACTCTGAAAGCCTGATTATAATTCTCTGTACAAAACTACAGTGATATATGGGTGAGAAAGTCACATGACCATTTTAGGTCTTGAATTTGAATTGTAGCTAGTAGGTGATGAGGTTTGTTTATGGGTGTTGTATGATCCAGATGCTATGTGGTCACCTGTGCTCGCTCACTGCCTGCTATAGAGACTCTCTGGGGACTTTGCTTCAGTTAATGTCCCAGTGTCTCCAGGTCATTGACAGAACAGCAGAGTCTGCAAAGCATGCCAGTGAGTTCACAAATATGCTGAGGATGTTTCAGGTGGATTCTCCAGGCTTAAGTGAGGCTTGGTAATGCTTTAACTACAGTTGAATTTACTAAGAAGTTTCTACAACAGTTTGTTTGTTCTCAATATTCTGTATGCCCTTTGTGCTGTAGATAAAACAGGAGAGTCAGAGGAGCAGGAATACATCAAATCTTTTAAAACTAAAATGACACTTGAAGTCTTCCTGTGAACAATATTAAATTTCCTTTCCCCACGTGACTGATTTTTATATATGTCATGAATGTTACAATCTCACTACAGCAATTTGGAAAATAGATAAATTCATTCCTAATCTCGTACATATTCGAAAAGAACAGCTATTTATTGCACACTTATTGTGGAAGGTACTGTAGAGTTGAATTCTGGTTTATTTCCTCTAGTCTGTAAAGCTCTGCATCAGTTTTTGTGTTTTGTAGTTATAGTGAACAATTTTATATCTTAATATTTTTATTAAATCATTAATAATTTTTGAAAAAAAAAAAGACTAAAATGCTTACATCTTTATCCTATTGACTGATTCTTTTCTGGCCTATACTCCTTAGGGGATAGCATGCAACTTTTTTTTTTTTTTCAAAAAATGTGCTGTCCAGATGTACACACAGAAGGAGTGCAATAAGAATTCAGTAAAAAGTCAAAGTTCAAAAATATCTTAAGTATATACTTACTGGATATGCTGGTAGTGCTTCTGGTGCTTCGAGTAAGCAAATGAAGCAACTGGCTGGTCTATATGATGTCTTGGGCTGCAGGTGGCGTCTTCTTGAGACCACACTGGCCCATCTCAGAGATCATGCCTACCTTCCTGGAGAGACAATCTATAATTACAAGCTCCTTGAGTGGAAATAACGACTGAATCAGGATGGGCAAAAAGCATGGGCAGAAGAGTCTTGCCGGAGGGTAGAGGAGAATTCACCATCTAGAGAAAAACACACATCACTTTTACCCATAATATGATATAATGCATTTTAAATAAGAGCAAATATCTGTTACAATATGTATTATATATCAGTCGTATAATGATTCATAGGCACTATTTCACTTATCGTTTTCAGAATCCGTATTAAGTAGGTATTAATATTTTTTTCTCAACATAGGAAGACACTACAATCTGGAGAGCTCATAAAAATCACCTTTATGAAGAAAATGAAGAATAATAAAAACAAACTATTGTCATTGTAATTAGTTGGATTTATAGTAAGTTTGTACATTTATTTTCATATAATTATTGGTCCTTTATTTTTTCCTCATGAATGACTTTTTGGAATGCTTCTAGATATAATATTTCATAATCTTATTTATTTATGATTATTACTTTTTTAGAGATAATTTTGCTACCGGGCACATGCACTTGTTAGAGAGACAAAGAGATAGAAAGATAGGTAGGCAGAAAGCAAGAAATTACACCCCAGGAGGGATGGCCATACCACAATCCCTTCTCCTCCATTGTCTTCTTGGGATTTGGGGCATGAACGTACACACGCCCAGTGTGTTTTAAGCCACCCGGTCGGGTACTTGAACTGCAGTCAGCTAGGAATCCAATCATATAGCTATTATGCCATCTGCAAGTCCCTAGAATTTTATTTTTATCAAGCAATTGCCCATAGGTTTTCTTGCATATTAGTTCTTGAGAATGACATTCATTTAATGGCAACTTAAAGTTTTATTAGAAACATTGTATATTTTCTAACTCCCATGAATAAAGACCAAAAAGACAAGGCTTTGTAAGATACAAATCACATGCATACCTGACATTTTGAAGAAATAACATGAGATTACAGGGAGAAAGGCTGGTTGGACAGAAAACAGGAATTTGTTTATCTATGTAGGTAAGTAAAGGATTTTAAACTAGAGAACAACACTCCACCATCCTATCTTTTCAGACCAACATAGTCTATAAAACGTGTAGACTGTAAGAAAGAAAATCAAGGGGGAGTCTTCAGCATAGAATATGCACTGGGTAATTGAGAAGGAAAAATAAAGAAGTGTCTGTCAGGAGAAAATTTTAGATTAATTTTGACTTTGACAATCCCTAGAGCCTGAAATAAGCCACTTAAATTCCCTATACTATAGATTCTGTTCTAGCAAAAAAATTCTCTGAAAATATGAATTATTATTTGTCTTAGTATAAAAAGAGTATAATAATCAGCTCTCATGGCAAAATAAATAGGTAATGATGATCTAGTATTGTTGGTTTTGATTTTTTCAATATATCTTATAGAGCTTCCACAGTATGCATGAATCTTCATTTATGATTTATAAATAGGGAGAAAAGTGTCAATTTATTGAGTGCTTTTAAGAATCAAATGATAACTTCCTTCATATATTTCAAATGAATCATTTAGTATGACTAAAGATCAAATTGACATCACCAAAAGATAACAGAAAATAAAGAATAGAAGGCAGAATAATATGCTTCCTTCTTTTATAAAGGACCTGCTGCCAGAGTAATCTAACTTCTTTCTCCAAACATTGCAGATTAAAAAGACTAGAGAATCTGTTAGAAATAGATGTTCTTGGAAACTGTCATATTTGAAACCTGATTTCTTTGAAGGAAGCAAATGCTGAAGGAATTTACTAGCTCGAAAACTGTATTAAGAAAGTTGAAAATAATACCATTTATGAAAGCATCAAAAATAAAATAAAAAAAAATAAAGAAAAATGTTCAAGACCTCCGTGATGCCAATGCTCAAAGTGTGACTCAGAAGTAGAATTAGCTTATGATTTTGTTTCCTACTGCTTAGTGATGAGTACAGAAACGAAGTCATATTTACCCCTACATATGTAAGCACTTTCAGACTGCTATGTCACTATTGCAATGTCTAAGACTGTGATCAATGGGTTTGAGTTATTTACAAGTGTATAAGCCAGTCTGCATATTTTTGACCTTAGCTGGAAAGTCACATATACAAGCTGTGATCTAGTCATATACAGTAGTTGTCTCAGTCAGTTTGAACTATAACAAAAATACAACACATTCAGTGGCTTAAACAACAAATATTTATTTCTTACAGTTCTGTAAGCTGGGGAATCCATTTCTTACAGTTCTGTAAGCTGGGGAGTGCATGATCAAATGTCTGACGAGGCATTATGGTTTGCAGATGACTGCCTTCTCTTCGGATCTTCATACAGTGGAAAAAGAAAGGTCTTGCACCTCTCCCTCTTTATAAAAGCATTAATTCCATTATGATTACCTCACCCTTATCACCTATCTAATCCTACTTATTCCCAAAGGGCCCACCTCCAAATAACATTACATAGACGATTAGGGTTTTAACATATAAATTTGGTGGGGACATAAACATTCAGTTCATAGCAGTAGTCATACATATATGAGGGGACTTCAAGAAGTTTATAGAAAAATGGAATTATCCTCATGCAAAAAATGTTTTGAAATCTTTGTATAATTTTTTTTCATAATTTGTATTCTCTGTGAACCTTTTGTGTTGGCTTGCAATGGATTTGAACACAAAACTGGCTCTGCATCATGTATTCAAAGCCCAGAAAACTTTATTAAAACAAATTAAGAAGCCCTGAATAAGAGAAGGATAAACTAAGTTCATAGATTGGAATAATTGATATTTTGAAGACATCACTTCTCTAGATTAAAGTATAAAGCTAATTCAATTCTAGGTGAAATCTTGAAAGAATTTTGTGGAAGTAGCAAGGGAGAGAAAATAACAAGCTAAATCTTAAATTCACATGGGC
Organism: Tupaia belangeri chinensis; assembly: GCF_000334495.1. NCBI lineage: Eukaryota > Metazoa > Chordata > Mammalia > Scandentia > Tupaiidae > Tupaia > Tupaia belangeri. The sequence continues at coordinate 1,914,749 of NW_006159501.1, forward strand.
TAAAATATACTCAAAGCAATACAATAGAAGAAAATTTAAATTGTCAGTTGCTAGTTCTAGTATGAAGATATAGAAATCAAGATAGTGTAATACCAAGACAAGAACAGACTACTTAACAATGGAACCAAATACATAGTCCAAAACCAAATTCCCTGTATTTGTAGTCACCTAATTTTGACAAAGGCAATGCTATGGTTATGTGTGTGAAAAGTAGTCTTTCCAATGGAAAGATAAATATACATTTCTTAGATAGGTTACAAAAAGTATTAACTATAAGAAAGACTTTGATAAAGCTATATGTATTAAGATAAAGGGCTTTTGCTTTCCAAACTACACCATTAAGAGAATGTAGAGGCAACTCAAAATGGGAGAAAGCAGTACTTGTTAGTATCACGTTTCTACCAGCAATATTTAGAAGTTATTAACATAGTAAGTACTTTTATTAAACAAATAACTTATATCTAGAAAACACAAGCACACAAATATACACACCACACACACAGAGGAGGAGACTTGAAAAAATTTCTGGAAAATTGAAAGTTCAAAATCACTTCATTGTAAAAATTTCTGAAAGCCATGCATGATATGTATTTCTCATGAACTTTTCTGAAAGTTTTTGTGCATGTATACAGATCCTTCTTGGTTAACAACCTACTTTTTAATGACTGCTCAGGTTTACAACCAGTTCTCCAGAGCAGAGAATCCCTGTTCTCAGACTTTGTCTCATTCTCATGGTTGGTTAGTATTCACTACATAAAGTGTTCAATATCATACTAGACTACATGTTTAGTTTATAAATGTGTACTTTATTTTGCACCCATAATAGTATTCAGAATAAGTAAAAATTACTACACTGGATCTATATTATTGTGTTGTGGTGTGTCTTGTCACTTTCTGACATTTATCTAATACATGCTTTTTATATCAGTAGAATTATTGAAAAATAAATACTCTATGGTGCCACAACACATCCAAGACATTCACCTTTAAGCTCCTGGCTTATTGACCAATTATTCACTTATTGAATTCACCTAGTGGTAAGACTAGAAGTTGGTCATGTAGTGATAACTGTGTGTGTGTGTGTGTGTTTATTCCTAGATGTCAGTAAAAATTAATTGATGACCTGATTAAAAAACAACTCAGTGGGGGACCAGCAGGTGGCATAGTACTGAGGTGCTGGACTCCCACATGGCAGACCATGGTTCAAGTCTTGGACTCTGTGATTTGAAAATCATCCAGGCATGTGTGCACGTATGCCCAAAGTCCCAAGAGGAGAATGCAGGAGAAGGGATTGCAGTGTGGCCATCCTCCCTGGCAGGGTGAGTTCTCATGTTCCTTCTCATTCTTTATCTGTCTAGTGCATGTGTTCTATGGCAAAAAAAAAACTAAACAACAACAACAAAACTTGTGAATATTCCACAAAGGAGAGTATATGACTGTCAGATAAATAAATGAAAGGTACTTCACTTCATTATTAAGTTGATATGTAAATTAAAATCACATTGAGATACTGCAACACACCTAGGAGAACAGTTAAAATGAAAAAGATGTTAAAATAACTAGTATTGGTGAACATTTAGAGTAACTGGAACTTTTATATATTGCTGGTAGAAGTGTGATAATAACAAAACTGGCTACGTCTACAAAAGCTAATCATAGGTGTGCTCCTAAACAAGTAATTCATGCATATTTAACTAAAAGACATCCACTAGAATGTCCGTAGTCACACTTAGAGCCAAACTGGAAACACCCAAATATCTATTAAGAGAATAGGAAAATAAATGGTGATATATTTACACAGTGAGATGTTCCACAACAGTGAGGATGAATATCTTCAATTACACTTAATAACATGAAAAAATATCGGGACCAGCAGATGGCATAATGGTTGTGTTGCTAGACTTTCACATGGCTGACCACAATTGGAGTCCCAGACCCAGAGACTTGATACTCATAACAGGCACATGTGCATGTGTGCCCAAAATCCTAAAAAGAGAATGGAGGAGAAGGGATTGTGGTGTGGCCATCCCCCTGGGGCATATTTTTCCTCTTTCTGTCTTTCTATATTTCCAGCAAGTACTCACATCCACTAGAAAAAAAAATTCTCTCTCTAAAAAAAAAGACAAGACAGAATCTTACAAATATGGTCTTGAATGAAATGAGCCAGACACAAACGAGCACATACTGTTTTATTCCATTTATTTTAACAAAAAGTAGGCAATAGTAATCTATGCTGTTCTAAGGAAAAATAGTAGTTACCTTTGGGAGGAAGTAAGGACCATATGGGAGTATAAGGCTGACTTGTGCTCACTGAGAACAGCCCATGGTATGTGCTCCGTTCTCTATGCATGCTTTATAAATTAGTCAGTTAATCAAATGTTGTAGTGAAAGAGAGAGAGAAATGTTAAGTGAAGAGTTAGTCACAGCAGCTGGAGAAAAAAAGATTAGACGATAACAAGTAAAATTAGATCCAGTTCTGAAGTTTCTCTGAAGTTGTACTAGTCCTCTGAGTTCACCAAAGTTCTTATAAAGGTCATGCTCCCTTTAAAAGAGAGTAAACCTTTATCAACTGTATTTTTTAATATAAATCTGGTACATGGACCTGCAATGCAGAAGACAAAGCAGCAGAGAATAACTATTAAATATATTACACATAAAATAGTACAGCCATTCTAGAATTCCCAGCTTGAATCTCTTTCATCCAAGAAAATAACAGTGTGTCTCAGGCCAAAGAAACTTTGGAAGTACTGCTATTAATGGTTTATTATAAGCAGAGGCCAACAGGATCTAACAGGATCATTGGTAGCTCAATTTAAGGTGCCACACATAAAGACAAATAATCTAAAATATGAGTTATTTTTAGTTTCAGTTTAAAAGGAATGTTATACTCAGCATGCCTTCTGAAATAAATGGGTAATTTGCAGCCTAATGCTGTTACCTAAGAGGAATAAACATGTTAATTTAGTTTAGAATAGGTACTTAGATTATACTTCATTATGTCTAAAAATAAAACCAATGTAAGAGCCAGGCTAAGAAACATGGTCCTGTGGCTTAAAAAATTACAGACAATGAGAACTTGTCTTGTTCAGGGTTAGAAGGTGGGTGGAGGTTGTCTGAAGATTTCTGTTTCCTTCTCATTTTCTATGAAGTATTTCCCTTGGTCAATCAGATTTAAGACATTCTTCTGTTAGTCAACTTTCTTTGAGATAATGCCACTTAGGTCTTCAGATCAATGCTTCTTGGATGAATATACATTAATACCGCCATCTTTTTTTGTTTGTTTTGTTTTGTTTTGTTTTTTTTGTTGTTTTCATTTTTGTTTTTGCCATGGTGCACCTGTACTCACTGGAGAAAGACAGAGAGAGGAAAAGTGAGAAATCATGCCCTGTGGGTGACTGTGGCCATGCCCAATGCCACAATCCCTTCTCTTCCAGTCTCCTCTCACAGTTTTGGAAATGCAAGCACATGTGCCCAGAGTGCTTTTCAAGCCTCTGAGTCTGGGGCTCAAACTGTGGTCAGCCATGTGAAGTCCAGTGCCTTAACCACCACATCACCTACTGGCCCCTAAACCACCATCTTTTGTTGTTCATTATTTTGTTCACCTATTAATTTATTCAGTTACTGTATGTTGATCAATTATAATTTGTTGGGGTGGTCATAAATATAGAGATGTCTAGATGTCCTTGTCTTCAAGGAGGATGAACACACAAAAAAACTTCATAAATGTTAAAAAAAATATAAAAGATCATATGGTCAAAGAAATTAAAAGACTGGTTAACAGAGAGTAAAGTCATGAAAGCTTACTTTCAGAGAGATTGTGGGTGTAATGAAGTCACTGAACTGAGCCATAAAACGGAAACACATATGCACAAAGGAGTTGAAATGAAGTAAGTCCCAAAGGAAGAAACAAGATGAGCAAAGTGTGGGTTTATTTTGAGATCAGCAAGTCATCAAGTTTGCCCAGAGCACAGGCTGGCAAAGGTAGTAATAAACAGAAAAGGAAGGAGTAGGTGGTAGTAGAGTCTCTAAACTCAACTGAGATTAGATTTAAGACTACAGGACCGGAGAGTCAACAAAGGCTGTGGACTGAGGACAGGGATACATAGAAATATTCTCACCATTCAAAAGCAAGTTACTTGAAGGTAAGATCTATTCTCTTAGTGCCTATTGATAGGTTCACAACAGGCATCCAACAAATATTTAGAGAATAGTAAATTTAAAAATGTCCTTAAAGTAGTTGTCCTTTGGTATCTAGAGAGATTAGTTCCCTATGAATGCCCAAATCCACAGATGTTCAAGTCCTTCACATAAAATGACATAGTATTGGGGTGTAACCTGTGCACATCCTCCCCTGTACTTTAATTATCTCTAGATACTTACAACAGCCAATGCAATGTAAGTGCCAAGGAAATAGTTGTCTTATTGTGTTTTAAATTGTAGTCATATTAATTTTTCTTTTTTAATTTAATTTTATTTATTTTCATAATCTTGTCATATTACATTGAATCACATATATCTTTACAGTGTATTACATTTGTTTTTCCAGCACAATTACCATGCATATCAGTCGAGACAAAGACCATGCATATTAGTCAAGACAAAGACATTACTATCCTCATCATCATCATTGAATAGCTTTTCATCATTCTTTTCAGATTATTATTATTATTCTCATTATTTGGAACACTGACTGTATACTATGGAAGATATTCATGACGCTCATTTAAAATTTCTATTTACTTTATAAATGGGTAACTCATACAAGTGATATAAAACGCCTTGTCCTGCCCTTGTACCTTTTTCTTGTTACCATTTAGTCCCCCTCTAAGAAATAATCATTATAACCAATTTCTTGTAGATGTTTCAAGAAACAGTCCGCTAGTGTGTCTACACATTTTTGTACGCATACTTTCTACTTATATTACTATGCAAGTGACAACATTCTACACACAGGTTCTGGAGGATACACTTTTATATTTATTTATGTATCAGGGATAGTTTCTCTTCAGTACATGTAGAACTGCCTCATTTTTATATCATCTTTTATCTTTTATTTATAGTGATGTTCATAATTTTTCTATCTTATTTATTTTAAGTTATTTTATACATTTAATCATGCTACATCAGTCTAGCTTGTAAAATAAATTTTACTAGCATGAACACACTGCACACGAGTCCAGCTAAAGATAATATACATGCTAAAAACTGCTACCTAGTATTATTATTTTCAGTGAAGGCAAAATAATTTATTAAAACAAGGAAGTTTCTAAGGAAACATTTTGGCAGTTTAAATAAAAAATAAATACAGCAATGAACATTCTGTATAAGTGGCATACAGGTTGTACCTATTCTATTTTTTGGGGGGTAGAATATTACTATGGAACATCCAAACATAAGAAAAAGTATAAGGAATAATTTAACTATTGAGTCATTGGAAAAGTCATGACATATTTTTTCCTATTTTTCTATGCAAAATGCATCATGGCTTTTCAGTGACCCAATAAGAATCTTTGCACCCACCATTGGCAATAAATAAATAAATAAATAAATAAATAAATAAATAAATAAATAATATACCTTAACCGGAGATAAAGTCCTCTGAAATTACACTTCTTTATCTCTTAGATGAGGACCAGTTTAACTAATTACTGGGACTGAGTAATTTTTCCACATCTTTGAGCACCTTTTTGCTTTTAACTTTTAGGAACTTACTGTTCATAATCTTTCACATTTTATATTATTTTTATCATTCACATATTGATTTATAGGAACCCTTTATATATTAGTGAAACGAGCTCTTTGTGCAAACAGACTAAAGAGGAGTAGCCTGGGCAACACTCTCTTGGTTGTCTACTAATGGGCTAGCAGAACCTCATCTCCCACATGACTATGAGAGGCAAAAACAGCTTGCACACCCAGAGGTCATATACAACTTTGTCAAACAGCTGGCACTAAAGCTTACATCGTCTTTTTTTGGATGTGCAGGATTCATTTCCTGCTTACTAAAATGGGAGAGCAACAAAGAACCACAGCAAAGTCCCCAGAAGAATCCATTTTCACCTGACTCAAGCTTACATCCTTACATGGTCAAGACAAAGAGACATACAACTGGATGATCCTCTGCCATATGGGTCACCAAAAGACATGTACAGTGTTTGTCCGAGGGATTTTTCATGATAACCTGTGATGTGGATCACACTTTCATTAAGAGTTTTCCATTTGTCCTTTGACTGTCCTTTGCCTTGAGAAATGTTTTGAAATTTTTTGTAGTTCATCTTATTTTAAAATGATTTTTAAGATATATATGCTTATATTGACAAGTTACAAAGTAGATTTTTTCCTACACTTAGAATAGCTTCTTGCAGGACCAGCAGCTGGCATAATGGCTATATCCCTGGACTCCCATGTAGTCAACCATAATTCAAGTCCAGGACCCGATGGCTTAAACTCACACCAGGCATGTGTATGTGAGTGCCTAGGATCCTGAGGAGAATGGAGGAGAAGGGATTGTGGCATGGCCATCCCCCACTTGGGGGTGATTTCTTGCTTTCTGTCTCTCTGTCTCTCTCTGTCTTTCTAGTGGGTGTACATGCCCTATAGCAAAAAGCTCTCCAAAATAAAAAAAGAATAGCTTCTATTACCATATACAATTTATGATTATTTTCTCAGCCTGATGTCTCCAAATATATAGTTTAATGCAACTTATTTTCTGATACACAACTTAAAATCTAGTAATATTCCATAAAGATGCATAACTTTTATTATGCTAGTGTGTGGTCTCGTAAATTGTGTCTTCCTAATAAGAAGCATCACATGATATATGTGTTGGATAAGATAGGATAAAGTGTTCTTTTTGGTTAATTATTTATAATATATAACATTCTCCTTTTTTAATAATTTGCCAGTGGGCACATGAGCTTGTACGAGAGACACAGAGTGAGAAAGAGGGATGAAAGCAAGAAAGCACCCCCTCAGGGGATGGGCATGCTGCAGTCCCTTCTCCATATCTTCCTCCTTTTGAGATTTTGGGGACACAGATGCATATGCTCAGCATGTTTCTCAAGTCCCCGAGTGTGGGACTTGAATCGTGTGGTCAGTCATATGAGATCCAGCTGTCTTAAACCCCGTGGCCCTTCCTCTCACACTGCTTCTAGTATCCACAGTTTCTCTCCCTGCTTTCATACCTTCCAATCTTTCAGTTTCTGCCACAGAGTGCAAATATTTGTTATATATATTGAGTGGGGACATATATATCATAAAAGACCCCATATTGCCAAAGTGATACTGTTCTTATGTGGAATGTTCAGCTTTCCCTTCTCCATTTTGGGTTTCTTCCAGTTGTTTACATGTTTGTTTTCCTGGACTTGTCAGTTCATGACTTTTCTCTGTGGTCACATCTTATATTTGGGAAGTTCATAAAACCTCTGATTATGTTCTTGGAAATAGTAGCTTCTTTTTTTCTAATCCATGTTGATGCATTTGGCCATAGTTTCATTTACTCTGTCATAGTATATCCTCTTATGAATTCTTCATCTCCTATTTTTTTTCTGTTCCCATTTTCCTTTGATCTCATCTTACAGTTTCATAGAGTATTGTATTTTAAATTATTATTACTACTCTTAGTTGAGTAGTAAGATGACTACTATTCTGGGGCCAAGGATTTGTCTGTTGAGATAGCTACTTTTGGAGGGTATGTATGAGGGAGAAAGCAGAACCCTATTCAGGGGAGTGAGGCTTCTCTTTATGACCCAGGGGTGTGTCTCTGAGCTTCTTTTGTCCTTCACTGCTCTCTAGTCAAACAAGACTGGCAGTGCAGGGCCTGTAGCAATCTGCCATTCTCTGCTAGTCTTTCTCAACATCACACACATATTGGACTCAAGCTTCTTATTTCCTTCTATGGAAACAGAAAAATAAACACAGATTTTTAAAACTATAAAAATAATCTGAATCTGTTTTGAAGAATATTTTTTATCAGTGCTTCATCAGAGTGGATCTTTTCTGTGGGAGGCTGCGCACCCGCGAGTCTGCCGAGGTTTCTCAGGGAGCAAACAATTACCATGATTGGTTCCCTTCAAAAAACCTGACCTTCGAAACCTTGCTCTGATTGGTCACTAGAATCCCTCAAATTTGCATATCTGGCACCTCATGATTGGTCCAAAAGCAACCAATCATAACCCACCATTTACAACCAATCACGGCCCACCGTTTACAACCCACCAGAGTGTATATAACCAAGATGCCTGGCTCACAGTAGCCAGATGACACAGACGACCAGCAAGATGACACAGACGACCAGGACGACGACGATGACCAGGAAGACGGCGACTGAAGAGCCTGAAGAGCTGAAACACCGCATAGTCTCCAGATGACCCTGAAGATCCTGAAGAGCTGACACTGCATTGTCTCCAGACGACCTGGGAGACCCTGAAGAGCTGTAACACTACATCATCTCCGGACGACCCTGAAGAGCTGTGACACCACGTGGTCTCCATGCTGCTCACGGTAGACGACGCGACCCTTAAGAGCTGTGACACTGCGTCGTCTCTGTGCTGTACCATGCTGCCCACAATAAACAAATGACACTGTCGTCTCCATGCTGTAACACTACGCTGCTTGTCCCGGTTCTCACTCCTTCACTCAGGAAACCTGTTCAACTGTCCCCCCGGGTCGGGACACTTTTCAGTGATGGTTTCTGAAGCTGGTCTCAGAAGCAGAGCGAATAGACTTAGATGTACAGTGTGGATCTTTTGGTGACTTGAATCAATGTTGTTTTTGGTACAGAACATCACTGGTCTGAAAATGAACATTTTAGACCCGCTTCTGATTTCAATTCATTGTTAAAAACCTATGAAAATCTCAAGATATAATAAATATTGCTTTCAATTTAATATTTATTTTTTACCCACTCATAAAATACTGTCCTATTCACTGGAGATAGAAATTTCTGCCCCCTTCTACATTCCCTAACAATATAAGAAGGCCAGTTCAAATGTGCTTGAAACGTAGAGCAGTTGCTTCTGCCTTCTACTTTCTCAACAACCAGGCCAGAGCTTGCCTCTCAGTATCCTGATACTGTTTCATTCTCACCACAATTTTCAGATGACTCTTTAAACCAATATATTTTTGTTTATGGTAGCAAAATGTGTGTGTGTGTGTGTGTGTGTGTGTGTGTGTGTGTGAAAGAGAGAGAGAGAAACACTTTTGATAAGGTCTCTTCAGGATCTCTTTTCCCAGCTCTGCAGCTCAACATGGCCTTGTGCAGGCACACATATGTCTGATATGTTTTCAAGCCAACCCAAGGATCTAGACCTATGGTTGGTCTTATGACTTCCAGCACTGCAGTTCAGTTTGCTACTATCTGCGTCACCAGATTGGGCTTCACTTGACCCTTTGGCTAAACAGGCTAGCTCTGCACAATTGGAAACATCACCCACAGACTTAGGCTACGTGTTAGGGTCACACTCCTGAAAGAGGAGATTCAGTTGCTTCCATATGCTTTGCTGCCCTGAGAAATATCATTTACTATCAGAAAACATAGTGTTCCTTCCCAGTCTATATAACCATCTTGTCTGAGCACCCAGCTAGTCTCAGTCATACAGCATGGCAACTTAGGAAATTCTTTTCTTGTTCCTTCCTGCCTTCCTTCTGTTCCCTCTCTTCAATTCTTCTGTTTTGGTTTCTTCTGCTTCTTCATGCACATTATGATATTCAAATAGTTGGAAACAGCATGTAGCTGATGAAACACAAACCGCCACAATTTAACACATATCCAGCTTCAGTGAGCTTCATCTTTTACCAGAAAGGATACAGGGTGGACAAAGGTTCAAAGTTATACCCATGGCATGCTGCATGAAGCCAGCACCTGTCAGGTATGCTGAGGAGTTATGACTAGCACAAAAGTTATGTGTCTCCCTGAACATTCATGCCTTAGACCAGAAGTTGAAATGACCCTCTCATTCTGTACACTGGGAAGGGGTGCATTGAGAGCAGGAGTAGAAATTTGAATGGGTTTCTCCCCCATAGGGTATTCTCTCTCTCTCTCTTCCCACCCTCCCAACATTGTGTGGTCACATCACAATCCTTTTTCCTCCATTTCTTCATTCTGTTAGGATTTGGGGCATGCACATATAAAAACTCCATGTGTTTTTCAAATCTCTGGGGCTGGAACTAGTATAGTGGCCAGCTATGAGAGATCTGGCTCCCTATACACAGGGCTAACTGTTCTGCCCTGGGGCCAGTCCTTGAATAAAATTTTTAATCTTTATACCACCAGCAGAGCCATATAAATAATGTAAGATTGATACACAGAAAACCAAAAAACAACAAAAACAAACATGATATAACCCTCTTCATCATCTTCATCTACTTTCCTTCCTCTCCTGTTTCTTCCCTGATAGCTGCACTAAGCTGGGTCTTCAGTAACAATCTCATCCCCACCCTGTTTTTTCTTTTTATATCCTTTTATACATATCTGTGAAGAGGCTGGGAAAATGCCTTTGCTACTGCCAGCACTTAACAAGGTCCTGCTGAGCAAGTCACCTCCCAAGGACCTGTCAACTTCCTGTCAACAGCTAGCTTCCTTACACCTTGGCAGTCAGATACCGCCCAATGAAACACAACTCTTTTTCTGC
>NW_006159501.1:1925410-1980553 GCF_000334495.1 Tupaia belangeri chinensis
TGTGGAAATGAAAGGGCTGGGCAGGTAGGTTGAACGAAGCAGCTAGTAGGATTCCTCATTAAGGAGTTGGGCTTCTTGGATGTCAGCCTCCCTGTCAGAGTTGGAACTGGATGAACATCTGGGCGTAAATCAATGGGTGGATGATGTACTGATCAGCTCCTTTTGGCTTATTCAAGGGATAACTTAACCAGTAAAGAATCATAATTTAAAAAGTAATAAATAAATAGGATGTGTGAATTTTTTTTGAAATTTTATAATTTACTTTCACGACCAACATTATGATCTTTTATATTTATACATTTTTACACTGTTACATATAGAAATACATGCATTTTAATTTCTATAAGTATTCTATTATTTGAATATACCATAGTCTATCTCTGCATTTCCTTTCTTGTGTGCATTTACATTGCTTCCATTTTTTGTGTTATAATCAATGTTGCAATTAATATTCTTATGATTGCTTCCTATTAGTCTATAAACATGCCTCATAGAAGGGAGGTTTCTAGATGATAGACTATGCACATTTTCAACACAACTAGACATTGATTGCCAAATGGCTTTCCACAGTAATGGCTCTAAATTACAATCATATCAGCAGCGTTTTCCCCAGACTTCTTTTTGCCAATATAAAGGGTAAAAATTAGCATCTCCTTGGTGTTTGAGTCTCCATTTCCCAAATTATTTCTCAAAAGTAAATATCTAAAGGTTTTCTGGCCATATATATTTCCTCTTATATAAATTGTGTTTTCATAGCCTTTGCTCCATTTCCTTTTCTTCATCTTTATAGTATTGCTTCTTGTAGGTATCTTAAATATTGTATGTTCTAATTACATGCCTATAATAAGTTTTGCAAAAATGTTATCCAAATATGTTGCTGTTCTTTATGTCTTTATTTATTGCATTCACATTTTGTTGGTTTACAACAAGTGTAACTGTAATAAACACATCTGAAGATAAATTTGACTTCTGGTACACATGCAACTAGATTGTTGGAAGTCATATATAAGAAAGTATCCTGCTAGGTAGGATTTCAAAGCATTTAAAGTAAAATACACATACAGAAAAGTGAATATAATTAAATATATTGAATGCTCACAAAATGAAGACATACATATAAGAAGTCCCCAGATCATGAATCAGTACATGACCAGCCCCCCAGAAGCTTCTCCTTCAATCACCAAGCCCAAGGATGATAAGCACTCTCCTGACAATTAGTTTTGCTTTTTTCATGCTTTAAATACATGAAATCATTCAGTATATACTCCTTTTTGTCTGGCTTCTTTTGCTCAATATTAGGTTTGTGAGATTCATCCATATTGTCACATGTATTTGTAGTATGCTTACAAATGCCTTTCTGTAGCATATTTCAATGCATGAATGAACCACTACTTATTAATTCTACTGTGGATGGGCATTTAGGTAGCTTCTATTAATAGTTTGGAACTATTATAAATAATGCTGTTATAAGCATATTTATGCATGTCTTTTTGTGCATACATGCATTTTTCCTAAGTATATTCCCAGGAGTGAAATTGCAGGCCATAGGGGATATGCATATGTGCAACTTTAGTAGATATGGTCAATTAGTTTTCTGAAGTGTTTGTATCAATTGATGCTGGACTTCTAACTTTAACTATTTATTATCTTTTCTTAAAGTTTATTTATTTATTCTGAGTTAGAAAGACAGAGACAGGGAGAGAGAAGAGAAGAAAGAGAAGAGGAGAAGAAAGATATAAAGAGGCACCCCAATGGGATCTTCATGCCATGACTTATTCTCAGTCTCAGCCAGCAAGGATCATAGGCGTGTGTGTCTGAAAAGTATAGGGAAACATCAAGGAATGATGTGACTTCCCATGTGACTTCAGCATCACAGAACACTGCATTATTGTTAAGTCACCACAACTGACTTCTTATATCTTATTTTGATAACACATTTATTGAGAGAGAATTCAAATACCATACAATTCAAACACTTGAAGTGTACAATTTATACATTTTAGTATATTCACAGACTTGTATAACCATCATGACAATCAATTTAAGAATAATTTTATCAGGCTGTTCCTCTAGCACACTGGTTAAGTGCTGTGCTTTGGGAGCTAGATACTACATGGCCAACCTCAGTTCAAAAATCCAGCCCAGTGTCTTGAAAAATACAGCAAGTGCACGTGTTTGTGTGACCGAAATCCTCATGGGATGGAGAAGTGGAGAAAAAGAGATTGCAGCATGACCGTTGAAAGGTGCTTTGTCTCTAGTTTTCTCTTCTCTTTCTGTGGTGAGCACATGGACTCTCTAGCAAGCTGCTGGGTTTGGAACCAAAAAGCGCGTGACTACATGGGAATCCAGTGACATAACCATTACACTATCTGCTGGTCCCAAATCTCCCCTCAGGAGAGGCTTGGAGCAGGAGAGGGCACAAAGGGACACTGCTAGTACCAGGCACTGGGTTCAAAGTGACCCCTCAGAATATCTCTGGTTCATCTTTGATCCCTTTGTGGTTGCCATCTTCTTGACAGAAAATAACCAACTCTTAAAATATTAATAATTAATATTTAATGTGGGTTATTTCCAAACAGCATATGAGTGACCTAGGCTTAGAAAGGAGAAAAAACATCCCTTTCTCTCTCCAGGATGTATGATTTTAAAAAGTCTTCTAGGACACTGAGCAAGTCTTGCTTTCTAAATACATAGTTGTAATTACAGCATATAGAATAGGAGGCAGTTTCAGAAATATGACTGTCCAATCATTTAAAGACAGATATAGTAAGGCACAAACAGAAAAGAGGGAAGTCAAAAGTAATATGTATCTTGTGAATTCTTAGTCTGGACTACTGTAGAGCAGCATTTTTCAACTTGGGCATGTCACATCCAGCATTGAATAATTCTCCTCTGTGGGAGACTGTCCTGTGCACTGTAGAGTATTTAGCAGCATTCCTGACCTCTGCCTTCTAGACATTTCCCTGCAATGTCAAAACAACCAAAACTATCTCTGAACATGGCCAAACATTTTGCCAGGGAAGAATCACTCCCAGCTGAGATTGCTGGTCTAGAATAGGCTGATATTGAGCCTTCCTTGAGTAGAGTAGATGCAGGACTTCTGTGTTTATTGCTGGTCAGGACATACCTAAGCTTCTCAAGGAGACTTTCACCAGGAGCTAGACAACTGGTAGAGCCCAAAAGAGAGAGATCACATGATGCTGAAGTCAAACATCTGTCAAGTCAGAATTTAGGCTCCTGTCTATTCTACTTCTTTCTAAACGCCAAGCTCCTTCCCTGGGACAAAGCATAAGCATGGCACTCCATGCAGGGTTCTCTTATCTCTGCCACCGAGTTGGCTGCTACCTTAAGTCAGTCATCACTGCTCTGGATGCCAGTCTTCCTCTTGTTAAGTGAGAGTATTTGAAAAATATGGCCCAGCATCTTATGTCCCAGCATTTCAGCCAGCTTTGATACTGCTACTCACTCATCTTCCAAGCTTCTAAATCAAGAGAAAATCTACTCTCCCAAACCCTCCTAAAAGTCTCAGGTCCCAGAAACTTTCCAATCTTTGAATTTAACACATTTTTTGCTAACCAAAGTTTAGGTTTAATTCATGTAGGACTGAGCTAAGCTAGAAAGAGAGGTGAGTTGCCAGGTATTGGAGTAGTCAGTTAAAGCCATGAATCAAAATTGAAAGTAACAATCCAATCCAGTCTTTATTCACTAATATAATGGCAGCAGACTAAGAAGGCAATGAGAGTGAAACTATGACCAGCCAGAGGGACCTCAGGTCCTTAATTGAAATTCTTCTTAGGGACTGTGATATGTTGACTCTACACCAAGTCTACTGGAAAAGAGGCAGTTCCTGCCCATGAAACTTGCAGGGCAAGCCGTTGTAATTGCCATGGTCCAGCTGAAATAATCATGTGTAGGATTTGGGGTAAAGAGCTTGGCTTCTCTATTTCCCTTAGATCTACCCAATTTTCTAGCAGGTACTTTGACTCGTTTTCTCTAATTCTGTGTTGATTTAATATAAAAAATTCATGCTTCGTTTCTTTAAGTCTTGTATCCTTGCTTTTTTTTCTGGGCTGCTGGAGCTCTCATCTGCTCTTAGCTTTCCCAGGCCTTAGTTTGTCTTCCTCATTGCATTATGCCATCATGCACACAGTGTGAATGAATGGTATTCACTTCCATGTCATAGGAGCTCAGAAACTCTGAGTAAGCACTTTTGGATATATCAATAAAAGATATAACAGTGTACTTTGAAGTCCACTGGACAGTTTAACAAGGCTGATGGATGTGTGGTTTAGGAGCAAGTTAATAAAAGGCAAGAGGCCATAGTAATTAGGAAAGTAGAAAACAAAAGAAATCTATGCTTTATAAAGGTCATAACAATATAATTTTTCTAGACTTCTAGAACAAATTTATTTATTCTATTTATTTACAGTTTATCATGCCTCCTCAGAGAAAAATTCTTAAATGTAGATCGTATATAATTGCAATATTCAATTTGCACACTGATGTTTATTGAGAGCCTATTATCTCGATTTAAAAAAATAATTATTTAATTTTATTTAATATTATTCTTATTTTCTAAATTTGCTATGGGTAACTTCGTTACTTCACTATTTATGTCAATGTTCACCGCTAATGTTTGCAAATGGTCGGTCTTTGAGTCATTTACTTAGCATTTTTATTAGAAAAGGCTGCTAGATTGTCTATTCAGCATCTATTGATATTATTTTATGGTTATTTTCTTTTATATGTAGTATATTAAGATTATAGTTTTCCTGATGATAAACTGCCATTGTATCCCTAGAAATTCCCTTAGTCTGATATGTTATGCTTTTAATATGTTGTTAGATGTAATTTGAAAATATTTTGTTTAAAATTGTATCTATATTAGTTAGTTAAATGGAAACTATTATTTTTCTTCATTGTCCTATTGTTATTAGGTTTGATAATAAAATTATACTCTCATCACCAAATAAATTGGGGAGTTCTTTATCATTTTTCCTGTGGCCTAGAATAAAGTAACACTGAAATTACTTTTATATATATATTTTTTTCCCACAGAGTGTGTGATTGCTGGAGAGAGACACACACACACAGACACATGTGCACACATACACACACACAGAAAGAGAGAGAGAGAGAGAAAGTGAGAAGTCATCCCTCAAGGAGAATGGTTATACCATAATCCCTTCTCCTCCATTCTCCTCTCGGGATCTTGGGCACGCACGCACACGTGCCCGGTGTGAGTTTAAACCACCAGGTCCGGGACTTGAACCGTGGTTGGCCATGTGAAAATCCAATGCCTTAACCACCACACTACCTCCTGGTCTCTAAATTATCTTTTTAAAAAATAATAAATAGAATGCAGCCCTAAAAATGTGTGGTTTTATGTAATCCCTGAATTAGTGTCTGCCTTAGTCTGCTATTGCATTACTTATGAAAGATACCTGATTTATAAAGAAATGGAGGTTATAAACTCCCAGTTTTGGGTGCCTGGAAAGTTCAAAGGCATCATAAAATGCAGGAAGTCACAACTTTGAATGAACCAGAACAGAATGTGATTTGTATCCATATGGCCTCTGCCTGCCTCATTTCTTCTCCTTACATATGCAGCAGAACTTAATCATGAGCCCCCTCCCCTTTTTGACTTTATCTTACCCAAAGGTCCCACCTGAAGGAACTAAGTTTTCACTGGACACTTTTATAATACAACCAATTCCCAACACTTGAATTTGCAAATAAAATTTGATCATTACCCACTAAGATCAAATTCTAAAACAGCCTTTAGGGGGAAAAATTCACTATACAAATCCTTATATCCTTCAGGGAGTTTTAATAAATCTAAGATTACATTGGTTGTAAGAAGCCCTATTACTTAACATACCACTGAGAAAATGTCAAATCAGTTAAATGTTTTTATTATATAATTTTTATCTTGTAACTACTGAAATAAAACTTTTAGATGGGAAGACTATTGCATATGATTCTTGTGCATAAATAAAAGTGAAACAATAATACATAATTGGTAAAAGTTTTCCTAGATACTCTTTACATTCAGAGTTGATTCTATTTTTAAACTTAAAATCATCAATGTCTTTATTAACTGTATTAGTAAAATTCTCTATCGTCTTCCTCATTTTGCTGTTAGTGACTAATTCTTGGATGATTTTATTTACTCGCCCTATATAATTATCAGTGGAAGGGCATACAACGTCTGTTATTTTTACCTGCTCTCAGAAGTAACCTCAAATCAGTTATCACCCTTCTCTTAGATTCATGTAGGTCTCTTTCTTGGAATTTGCATTTAAGCTTAGTTTTTCCCTAAGACTTTATATTTTAATAAAGGGATTATAGGCTTTAGTATGCATGTCAGAAAGAATTTATTTGGGCATTATTATCCCAAATCAAATAAAAAGTCTTTCTTACCTCTCCTTTCCACCCATGACAGCCAGGATTCTCTTTCTCAATCTTTCTGTCAAACCCAGTCTCTCACTGAATAACAATAAAAAAAGGTTGACGGTAAAATAAATTGAGGCTTCAGTGAGTCAGTGGAGGCCACATATTTCATCTTTAGAGTTTTGGCAGATCCTAAGATTCATCACCAAATCTTCTAGCATATACTTCATTTTCTATCCTCTCCCTTGAAGAGGAAGCTTAAGGCAGATAATTGTGGTGGAACTCCCTTTGCACTCCTGGAGGAAGACAAACAGGAGCACAAGCTTTTTGTCCACTCTCCTGAATGCAGCCTATCCAAGTTTTCTGGTCCTAAAGGTTTATTTTCTCTTTACCGTCCTCCTTGAATTGTGTCAAGATCTAGAGCTTTTAAGTTCATCAAGAATGACATGAAATTAATAAGTTTAAGATGATTATCATTTAGAGCTCCTTCTACTCAGAAAAAGAGTTTTTTTGTGATATTGTTTTTATTATTTTAAGGAATTGGAAACTCTGCAATCTGTGTACCTTCTTAGGGAGAAGATGAAGAATAGCGTCAGAGGTAGGCCTATTTTACCCACAAGGTCCCATTTCCCACATCACAGACATGGAATTTCCACACTCTTCAAATAGCTCTAACAAGTGGAATGACAAGCAATAGTAATGCTTACTTTTTCTTGCACATAAATTTTTCAGGAAAAGAGTGGTGGTGTGCAGTCAGCAGAATTTATCTGCATATTGCCCTAGGGCTGCTTTCCTGCACACAAGGGAGTGAGCCATCTTCAAGGATTCAAATGGGTCTACAATGTATTTACAGCTCAGAACACAAAGTAAGCTCTGAGAGAGAGTGTCCTTCTTTCTCCCTATCCTTAAAGCACTTTGCCTTTTCTTACTTCCCCACATCCTTAACTTCTTCCCCAAAGTCATACCCAGACTATCCAACTAAGCAACAGATTACCCTAAGAAAATAGACCTCAGATATAAAGGAGTGAGGAAACTTACCAATAAACACACAATTCTGATCTCATGTGGACTATGAACTCCTACACCAAGACTTCAAATTCCAGTCAAAACCATAAGCTTCATTGTGATTTCTCCCATCTTTCTCCTCTTATCCCCAGTATATTTACTTCCCGTCCCCTCCATGTGAATGAACTCCTGTAATACTGACCTTTTGCTTCACTTGGTCTAGATCCTACTTACACCTGCTCTGCCTGGTCCTGAGTCCTGTCAGAAAGACAGAGAGAGAGACAGAGAGATAGAAAGCGAGAAATCACCCCTCAGAGGGGATGGCCACGCTGCAATCCCTTCTCCTCCATTCTCCTCTGGATATCTTGGGCATGCACACACACACACGCCTGGCGTGAGTTTAAGCCACTAACCGTTTAAGAGTTTAAGACTCTAACCATGGTCGACTACATGGGAGTCCAGTGACATAGCCATTACGCTAACTGCTGGTCCCAACCACATCTAGCTTTATTGTTCTTTTACATGACCTTTTAACTCTTTAATATTTGTTTTTCTAGAGTACCTTTGCAGTGTATTTATTAAATTTTTAAAATCCTATGATATTAGTATAAATTTGGTATACTGACAGGGTAATTTTCATTGAAATAAATATTTATAATATTTTGTTTTCCTATTCAAAAATAGTATTCTCTCTTCATTTCTTCCAATGGCTCTATAGATAGCATAATACTGGACTTTAGTCTCCCTCCAAAAGCTTTAGACTTCTCTCTTGGAATTTATTCCTAAATAATTTGAATTTTTCTTTTATACTCCTTTAAAAATGTTTTAATGAGTGAGAAGGAGATAGAAAAGGGGAGAGAAAGAGAGGAGAAAAAGGGAAAGAGACAGATATAGGTATTTTTGACAAGTTCTCTCTGTGTTGTCACCCTCCTGCCCCAGCTTTTCAATTAGCTCAGATCATATTCAAGTGCAACTGTACCTGGGATCCTCAGGGTGGCTCGAGCACTGAACCTGGGCCTCCCACGTGGCTTCTAGCATCTCAAATTGTGGCACTTCCTGTGCACTATCCTGGCTGGACTTTGTTTTTCTCTGGGTGAAAATGAAATCTCTGTGGAGAGTGGCCAATTAGAGCAAACATGGTGATCTTTAGACACATGCAGAGACAGGGTTCTGTGAGCAGTCATTTGCAGGGCAATGAACATTATTAACATGTGAATACACTAGCTATCTTTTGTTACCCTTTCTATCTAAAGGAAGTTACATGCTATTAATCAGAATTTGCCGAAATTATTTTTAAAAACTTACATAGAACTATATGGTACCAGGTGTCTTTGTACCTTCAGCCAATTAACATCTAAAAACAACTAGCTTCCACTTCTCCTTCCCCTATTTTCTTCCTTTAAAAGAATAAACCTGGGACTGGTTGGGGCCATAGCTATCTCCTTCAGAGAAGGTGAGACCATGCAATCCTCGCTTTTCTTTACTTGTATTTTTTTTGTGTTTATTTTACATTTATTTTTAATCCAAAGCCACTCTACTCAGAAAACGTGTTCAGCTATGCTGATCATGACACCTGTTCTGTGTTTTCTTTCCATTTAAGTTTTAGTATTATTTCTGATTGATAATAAATCCATTTCCTAAAGAAAAAGCAACTTCTAGGCAGCAAGTCCTAGGCATTACCTAAGAGCCTATCAACAAGGGAAAGGAGTGTGCCCAGAAAGCTCACTGTGTCTGAGAGCTGGGTGCTCAATCCTTAGTATTCAGGACTTGAACATACAAAGTAGGATTTCACCTTCTACTATTTGTGAGCAATTTGCTGTTGGGGCAACACCTCTTATAATAAGTGGTATGCACTGAGTACTACCTAATCCTCTTAGTGTTGCCTATAGCTAGATGGTAATTTGTTTTTCTTTTTTTGTCATTTGTCTGTTGTTGAAGGAAATTGTCAATTGTATTCTCTTTTATCAGTTGCCAACTTAAGAAACAATGTTTCATCCAACTCTTTATCTCTGAGCTCCTAACACCACCTCGAAAAAAGAGGATGCTCCGTAAAGGCCAGGCAAAATAAAATACATAGAACCAGGGGGAATGATAGATTCATAAACCATCAGGTGTGGCCATTCTGTCTGGATCCTTGGAAATTCTGGATTCTATGTTGTTACTCTTCTGGTTTTTTAAAAAATCATTTTTTCTCATTACAGTACAGACTTCTTGACTTAATAATTAACCCACACTATCTTTCCCTCATCCTTATAGATCTTTTTTTTTCTTTTACAGATCTTTTATGCAACTTGAGCTGCGATAACAAAAATATAGATGGAGTGCTTACATGCAGAATTTTGTTTTCTCACAGTTCTGGAGGTGATATAGTTTCAAGAACAAGATGCCATCCAGGTGTGTTTGATTCTTAAGTCTCCTTTCTTGGTTTGTAAGAATCCAGTATCTCATGGGGGCTCACATGATCTCTGTGAATGCCCAGGGAGAGATAAACAGTGAGCAAGTTCTCTTGTGTCTCTTCATATAAGAACTCTAATTCCATCATGAGGGACCCACCCTTATCACTGCATTTAAGTCTAATTATCTCCTAAAGATTCATCTGTAAATATCATCGCACTTGCATTAATTTGAAGGGCATACACATTTGTAATGTGACATTAGGATTACAGGCTAACTCCACCATTCCTCTCCCTCATGTGCTGTACTTTCTTGTGTTCATGTCCCTGTCAAGCCAGTCTACATAGAACTGACCAGGCCATGAACCAGTTGATGTTGGGGAGCATAACAGATATGCAGAAGTTGAGAAGGTGGAGCTTTGTAGGGAGACCGGCAGACAGAGACCAGTTTGAGCCTGTAAGATTGTGTTTTTACTTCCCTCATACTGCCCAGGACAAAGCCTCAAATAACTCATTCTGTCCTGGGGCTATGATTAATGTCTTGTCTACTAACTACATAATAAGGGCCTGGTCAGCCTTCTCTCCCAGGGAGGTTACCTGGCAGCCTTCCAAGACTCTTGTAACTGAGGGCAAATGATACAAGGCAGGCTTGTACCTGATGGCTATTTGTAGGGTGCCCCCTCTTAATTTATGCACTCCTTCCAAACAAGGCCTGTATCTTTCTCTTTAATATCAAGTTGTAGAGAAATAATGATAGACTTTGGTCTCAGAGAGACATTAATTCAGTCTCCAACTCCAGGGATCAATAGCTATGTGATATTTGGCAAGTTAATTTATCCCCAAGTCCCAGTATTAGTTTCTGTAAGACCAGGAAAATTACATTTAACAAATAAAATAATTTTTAAACACTTGATTCTTAGTAATAAATCCATAAAATAAAAAAAAAAAACACTTTCTTTTCTCTTTTCACACATTGTCTTGTGATGAAGTAGATACAGAATTTGTTAAATGATGAGCAATGGAACTAGGGCAGAAGATTGAAATATTATAGGAACTGATTTGACACTCCAAGCTCACAGTCAATGAAAAGCATATTTACTGGGTCAGCCAATGGCAGGGTGGGTAAGGTGGATGGACCTCACGTGGCCAACTGTGGGTTTTGAGTCCCAGACCTATCTGAAAGAACGTGCTGTATATGTGTACAGTGAGGGCCCAAAATTCCAGGAGGAGAATAAAAGAAATGGGATTGTGGAGTAGCCACTGGCTACCCCCAGATATTTTTTTTAACTTTTTCTCTTTGTCTCTCTCCAGCAAGCACACATGCCTTCTAGCAAATTTAAAAAAGAAAAGTACCTTTATTATTTCCTGAATACATATTTTTGCTACTAGTCAGTTTCTTTCCTGTTTAGAAAGCAACTAGCTAGTTTTCTATCATTCCTCACTACAAAGGGGGAAATCTTTGTAATGTGTTGGAGACATTCTGTTACTGCTCTTACCCTCACAGTTTCAAAGGCTCTAAAGGAAAGAGACCTTATAGCAGCAACTGGGTTTGTCTCATGTTCCAAAGATAGACAAATGGTGACAAAAACAATTCAAACAATATTCACAGAGCATGCATTATTCTTTCAATGTTGTAGGCATTGGGAATAGAAGGTAAATAAGATTTGCTTCCTGTCTGCAGAATGTCTGTCTGAGGAAAGACAATTACAAATATGAAATAAATAGAATAATGTGCAATGTTTTGAAATAAACAGGGACAGCAGGAAAAAAGAGTAATAACTGCCTGGGGCTGAGAAGAGTATAAAAGGACTCTTCACACAAGAGGTTTTCTTTGAGATAAGTCTGGAAGGATGAAGGGAGATTTATCAGAGCCATACAAGGGAAATAATGTGGGCAAAGGTGCACAGGCTTTCTCTCATTGAAAGCATAGAGGGAATGAGGAGTGGTAAGAAGAGGAGGAGGTTTTTTGTTACTGTTTTTTGTCAAGCTAACTTAACTACTAATAGCTGTTATTCACCAAACAAGCTTCTAGAGTTACCGTAAGATAGCTGATCCCCAACGTCCGTTCATGTGGTTAGTTTTCTGGTTCCTCATCTCCTTTATTGACAGACTTTAGATCTTTACAAGGAAATGGATACTATACCATCTCATGAACTCTTCAAATTGAGCTTTCTGAAGGTGATCATACACACATCAAAGGGCATGTGAAGTGTCAATGGTTCTACCAAGAACTCACTGTGAGACATTGAACAAGATGGTCAGACTCTCTAGTCTTCAATCCCTCCAGAGAAACCAAGGAGGTTACATAAGATGATCGTCAAGCTCCTTCCAAATCTAAAATTTCATAAATACAGAGGAAGTGTATCATTATGTGGGAACATCACAAATGAGAGAAATTGAAGAGAAAGCTTCTGAATTAGTGAAAACACCAGGAAAACACTTTCAGTGACATTTATTGCTGTCAAGTACTCCAAGGAACTCCAAGTTGGCTAAACATATTAGCAAGTGCTATCTTCAGTAGATAAGCTTGATTTAAAAAAAAAAAAATCAGTTACTTGTGCATTGTACAGGTCTCTGAATCTCTTTGGAATGAGCTGCATTCTTCAAATAAATTCAATCTCCCCTAACAGCAACAAAAAGAATGCTCATTGGCAGAGCTAATACTATTTTTATAGAAGATGAAAAAAAAAACCCCACATTTCCAAAGAGATTATGGTTTTTAAATCAACAAGCTATTTTACTGGATATCCATAGCCACTTTTAGGAATTCTCACTCAAGCTGTACAGAGCAAGTGGTATTTATTGTCTGGAGAAGAGAAATGTGTAATTAAGGGCTCAAATCCTTTATCCCAGAATTGCTTTCAAGACTCAGGTACCTTCATGAACCATCGATGAGTCCTGTCTATTATGTAGCATGAGGCAATGATTGCATTTTGTTTCTGAATACCACATCAGAAAAGATCAATATACTACCTGGGGGAAGGCTCAAAGATGGGCCCAAATTACAACCAGTAGTGGTGGGTTCTACTGATTCTACCACATTCACTACATGCCCTGGACAATGCCTCTTCCTCATTGACCTTGGTCTTTCCAAATACTAATAACTACTTTCCAAACCAGAAACAAAGTGGATCTCCCAACTCAGAAGGGAGTCCAAGAACTTGTGATGAGGAGCTACCAACAAAATTGCTGTAGATTTATTCTTTCTGTTCAAATCTTAATGGTAAATGTGTTTGATGAGTTCATGAGAAAACAATGTAGAATAATTCAGCCATCTACCTGAACCTGATATATTTGATAAAAGATATTTTCCTGATCTGTACACTATAAGTCATTGCTAGAGCATAAATTTTATTTCACTTCTCATTCTTCTACCATGTGGTTTGACCATGATGTTAAGGTGATTAACTGGATCTTGTAAAGGCACAATAGATAAGATTGCTTACATAAATCAGCTAAATGGGCCAATAAATTTACTTCACTTATTTGCACTTAGTTTCTTCTCCTCTTTCACTTTGCCTTACACCTTAGCTGATATCCCTGGCTTCGACTTAAACTGCAATCTGAACCCAACTGCAGCAGCTCTCAAGAAACAGCAAGGTGACTTGTTGATATGACTGTGTATAGTTCCTGTGGCACCGCAAATATTCTCCCTGATTCTTACCTAGCTTCATCTCTGGAGGCTCTTGGTAGACATGTATTGGCCTTGATATAAGAACAGAGAGATCTTTTATCTCATCAGTTTGTAAAAGTTATGAAGCTCCTGGGGGTCAGGTTCACTGCAGAATATGTTTTTTTTTTTTTATGCCAACTAGATTTCTTCCTCAAAAATAGCAAACCAGCAGGAACAAGGGAAAACTAGGCTATAGCCTCCATCAAAAAACCCCAAAGAATAAATAGAAACATTAGTCCAAAAACTGCCTAAGTCAGTTTCAAAGTTCTGTGACTGGGTTTATGTTTGATAAAAAATAGCACAGTACCTGTCCCTCTCCCCACCTCTAACAAAAACTTGAGAATAGAACAGAATATTGGCTATAACAGTAAAAAAAAGGGAAATGCATAGAGAAAACTAGATGGAAGAATTGATAGAAGTTAGAACTAGATGAGGTGGGAAGATGTTAGTTGTATCAATGAAGTTAATTATGATAATTAACTCCTTCACAATTCATAAAGCAACTTTATCCATTTACAAATTTTAGTCAGTGTTTATTGCCTACCCATTGTACATCACACATTCTTTTTGTATGTCTATGTATGAATAGATTGGGTAACAAGACAGATAAAATCCCTGCTCTTGATCTTCTGATGGGTTGGAGACACTTTTTTTATCTACAACCAAATGAATAAATTAATAAGGTAGTTTCTGATAGTGAAAAATTTAGTGGCATGGTTAAAACCCAGGTTACACCAAATGTTGGTGAAGATATGGAGCATGAGAAACTCTCATTCATTGTTAGTGGGGATACAATCACTTTGGAAGATAATTGGACAATTCTTAGAAAGTTAAACATGGCCTTACCTTGTGATCCAGCAATCAGACTCCTAGGTATTTACTCAAATGAATTAAGAATGTATGTCCATTGGGGGGAGGGGCGCCATGTGGTGTTGAGGTGGAGGTTAAAGGCAGTGGACTCTCACATGGGCAACCGCAATTTGAGTCCCAGACCTGATGGCTTGCTTTCTCACTTTCCCTCTCTTTCTCTGTCTCTCTCTTATCAACTGGAAAATGATAATAACAAATAAAGTTAAATAAAATAATTTTTTAAAAATATAGAACATATGTCCATGGAACAAATTGCAAAAATAATTTACAGCAGTTTTATTCACAATTGGAAAACATTGGAAGCAACCAAAATGTCCTTTAATAGTTGAATGAATAAACAAATACATTTGCACAATAGACTATTATTCAGAACTATAAAGAAATATACTGTGAAGGCACAAACAGATATGGAATAATCTTAGACATATACTGCCAAGTGAAATGGTTCTGAAAAGGCAAAACTATGGAGACAGGAAAGTTCTAGGGGTTCAAGTAGAGGAAAGAATAGACACAGCATAGAGAATTTTGAAGGCAGTTAAATTTCTGCATGACACTGCAAGGCAGGGGGGATATACAAGAGTATGTTTGTCAAAATCCGTAGGATATACAACACAAACAGTGAAGCCTAAGGTAAACCATACCCTTTAGTGAATAATTATGTATCAATATTGTTCATCAGTTGTAACACAGATACTAAGGCAAGATGGTAACAACAGGGGCAACTATGAGGGCGAGAGGAATGTATAGGAACTCAGTATTTCCTGCTCAATTTTTCTGTATATATAAAGCTGCTATAAAAATAGTCTATTAATTTTTAAAATAGAATAATAATCAGATTGAGAGTATAAGAATGCCCTGGGCAAGATGAAGGGAATCTACTACTGATTAGGTCTTCAGGGAAGTCTGTCTGAAAAGTTGATGTTTCATCTGACTGCTGAATAATACACAGAGTGTTCTAGGCAGTGGGTAAAGCAATGTAAGGGGTCTAATGAGGGACCAAATCCATCTCCTTTATATAATTTTATTGACACAATTACTTTCTAAGGTAGAGCAATCAGTGATATTCTATTTTCATTTTTGTGAGAGAAAAACGAAAGGGAGAGAAGACTAGGGGAAGCCCCAAGCACATTCCCATCCAACATGATGGTAGTTATAAAGTTAGAGCAGACATTGAAGATCATTTGGTTCAAACGGATTTTACCTAAACCAATTCATCCATCTGTGGACAAGTCTAAATTCTTCTTTAGGAATGGGACTATTTGGGTGCGAGAGTTTTGGGCACAGTCTAACTGACTTGATATGCCACAAAGACTAGCTATGCCAGTCTTTTGGGGGCTGCCTTCCATATAAGAAGAATAGAGCCATGATTTAGGTCTTCTGACATGCAGCTATGTGTTCTTCCTCAAGCTCACTATTTCTTCTGGGACTTAATCAGACTCCACATATCTTCTCAACACAAAGCCAAACCAAAACATAATTGACTGCACCAAAGGACTCTTCATCTTACTCATCTGTGTTTTCTAAAACATTGTTCTTCCCACTCTCATCTCTACCAGAATTACCTGAAGAACTTGGTAAAACTTTAGAGACACAGGTTCTATATCACTTGTTAGCTTCCCAGGTCAAGTGTGAGGCACGTTGAAGTTTGGGAAACAATTCTCTAAAGCAGAACTTTAATGTGCATATGAATCACCTGGGAATCTTGCTAAATGCAGATTCTGCTTCAGTCTGCCTAAGATTGGGCTGAGATTCTGTATTTCTAACAAGCTTTCAGGGTGTGGGTGCCATCAATCTACGTCAAGAATCTAAAAACACAGCTATGACCACCAGTAGCATGTATTCCAGGATTAAGTGACTCATCGCTGGCAGGCTTGCAACATTTCATACTCAACAGTCCGCACAGAATAAGCTTTTTCTTCCACTTTTGCTAGAGAGATATGGTAGCACCTGCTGCTATGGATCAAAACAAAGAAAGAAAAGCAGTGGCAGGAGCCTTAGCATATTGATTCGTAGCTAGTGTGCAATTCGTTCCCATTTCCTCCACCAACTCACCCTATACCTAATTGAAAGTCAGCTGAGAGAAAAGTGATGAAGTTCTTTGCCAAGTCATAATTGTGTTTATTGAGTGCACATTTGGTACCAAGCAGTTCTACACGCAGGTGTTCTATCTTTTCACAGTCTAATTTTGTGCTGGTGGGACACTGAGGTCAACTCCTTTTTTTTCACCCACAGTTGAGGCAGTGGCTCACTCTAGAGAGGTTCTCATTTTTCTTCTCTGTGTCCTAAGCGATTGGTGGGATACGACCTTCAACCTTATCCATGCAACAAAATAGAACATGGATTTGACCTCTAGGCCATGAACTCATGAAACTCTCAGCATTTGTATGACTGACTACATGTCCCATTATATAGACATAGAATTTGATGTGGGTAGTCCACATATCCTCCCCAAGAAAAAGCCACATTTCCCACTTCAGCTTTCTTTCAGAGAGTCACTCATGTTTAGCAGTGGGAGTACTAATAATCTAGGCTATAGTCTACTTTCCTGCCATTCACATAGCTGTTTTTGTTTGTTTGTTGATCTTATTTGACTATCTTCCTTGGTTGTGTCTTTCCCCTGTCAGCACTTTAGAAGAAAGAAGAGACCAGGTGTAGGCGGATCCTTCTAGTTTTAATCACAAGAAAACCTAAGGCTGCCTCTCATGTCTTCTGGTTCCACAGCTTTTAGCTTTCCTTAAGATTCTTAGTTGGGCACAACAGGCAGAACTCTGGCCAAGAAAGCCAGAAGGAATGTCACTTACTCTTGACCTTCTTCCTTATTTTCATTCAGTAGTGATAAAAAGATAGAAAAGAAATTATGAAATTTTGACGATTTACCCCCCACCCCCATTTCAAGAATAATTAGGTTGAATACACTAATCTGAATTCTAATGATGCTGTAGAATATTTTATGAATTTATTTTGGGGGGACTAGAAAGACAGAAGGCAATTATTTCCAAAAAGGAAATTATACTTGTAGCAAAGGGCAGACTATTTTAATGATTAAGCTACTT
Source organism: Tupaia belangeri chinensis (assembly GCF_000334495.1). Taxonomy (NCBI): domain Eukaryota; kingdom Metazoa; phylum Chordata; class Mammalia; order Scandentia; family Tupaiidae; genus Tupaia; species Tupaia belangeri. The sequence goes on from NW_006159501.1 coordinate 1,942,798, forward strand.
TTAGTTTTAAAAACAAGCTTTCCCTTGAAATCAACAGTTAAACAAATATTTAGCTAACCCTAAGTTACTAAATTATTGGAAGGAATTAGAGTAGTTCTATACCACCCTAATTAAAAGGGAATGAAGAAACAATTCAGCTGTGGGTGGAATTTTTACTTTAACTCAATTTAAAACAGAAAAAAACAACCTACACATTTTTCTCTCCACTAATTCTAAAATGAATACACATATGTCCATGAATCTGAGGCTAGGATTCACCCTAGGTAAAACAGTTGCAGGCCAATACTTTCGTGGAATACATGCATAAGTAATTACTGACATAAAGTATCCAAATTTTGCTCTTCTCATCAAGAACATAAATTTTCTTTTAAAATTTATTCTTTATTCATGATAAATTTCCTGGGGAGGGGGGAGCACCCTCCACAGGTATCATACCATAATTCCCTTCCTCCAGTCCATTGGTCTTGGGCTCTCACATGTGTGCTTGGTAAGTTTCAGGCTAGACAGGCCAAGGATTGGGACCACTATCATGACCATCATGATGTGGAATCTGGCTCATCTTGAGCAGAACATTACAAGATATATGGCCATGAATTTTTATGTGGCAAGATGGGGAATTTCTTGAATCTCACAGAAAGTTGTATGGTGGGGCCAGCAGGTGGCATAGTGGTTGAAGTGCTGGACTACCACATGGTCTACCACAATTTGAATACTAGATAGGGCAACTTGAAAATCATGCAGAGTATGTGTATGCATGCCCCAAATCCTTTAGGAGAATAAAAGAGAAGGGAGTAGGGTGTTACCGTTTCTCCTGGAAGGTTATTTCTCACTTTCCCGCCTTCTATGTCTCCCTACCTCTCTCTCAAGTGCACCCATCCTATGGCAAAAAAAAAAGAAAAGAAAAACAGAAAGAAAGAAGAAAGAGAAAGAAAGCAAGAGAGAGAAAGAGAGAAAGAGAATGAAAAGCAAGCAAGCAAGAAAGCAAAAAAGGAGAAAAGAGAAAGAAAGAAAAAGAAGAAGAAAGAAAAAGTTGTATGGTATATTATCTAGGACCGTTTTCCCCCAAAATGTTGATTCCACTTATGACTGATTAAGAAATACTATTATTACTATAGAAGGCTATTATCTATTCCAAAAGTTCTAAGTCTTGAGTGATTCTTAGTAATTAGCCAAACATTATTTCTTTGTAACTTGCAATTCATATTCTGAAATCTCTGGGTTTACCAAGTGCTAGTCCTCAGTGATGACACTTCAGACATTTGCTAATATTTCTAACTTCTTTTACAAGATAGTGTAAATAAATTACACTTACCATGATTTATCCCATTCCTTATATCTTTATTTTGCATTGTTTCTTGGTGACTTTGACTGTGAAGTCATTAATTCAAGAATGATTCATGAAGGCTATATTCTCTATGTTCTTTCATGTTACCAATCTTCTGCTTGCCTGTTGTCTTCATATTTAACAACTTGACTGGGATAGTATTCTTGAGTTATATTTTATTTTCCTTGAAATATTATCAACATGGATCATTGACTTTTTGCACAAAATGTTATGAAAAATTCTGAGGCCAGCTGGATTCTCCTCTCTTTTGGGTGACTAAAATACTTTAATCTTTTTTTTTTTTCCCCATTAAACTCAGTAACTTATCTAGACTTCTAGACTGATATATTTAACTAAATATATCATTTTTTCTATTGTAGAGATTTTTTTTGTTTTTAGAGAGTTTTTCTTTTGTTTTTGTTTTTATTTGCTTGTTTGTTTTAGTATGGAATGTGTGCATTCACAGGAGAGACAGAGACAGAAAGCAGAAATTCACCCACCTAGGGCGGATGGCCATGCTGCAATTCGTTCTCCTCCATTCTCCTCTCAGGATTTTGGGCATGCATGCACATGCATCCAGCATAAGTTTCATGACACAGGGTCCAGGACTTGAACCACAGTTGACCATGTGAGAGTACAGTGCCTTAACCACTATGCCACCTTCTGGCCCTGAGAAATTTTTTTATCTGAAAAGTTCATTTTTTTATTTCAGTTTATTTTTTACTCAAAATGTTTTCTTTATGATGTACTATATTTTTTTTTTCAATTTTTCAGAACTTTTCTGGTAATTATTTTAATTTTTTTACAAAGTTGTTATTTAATTTTTTTTCTCTGTTATCTTCAGCAGGGTCTCTCCATGCTGTGATCCTTCCTCTAGACTTGAGCCAGTTGAGGTCATGGATGTGCACACATGTGAGCCTGGCATGTTTAAGTCTTCCTAGGATGTAAGTCTAGGGCCTCTCATGGAGCTCCAGTGTGGTGTAGAGGCATTCTGCCACTTGTGGAACTGTGGCTTGGCCTGCATCTTGTTTTGTTGTTTGCATTCACCTAGATTTTTCCAAATGCATTCTTTATTCCATTAGTTTGAATACCTCAGCTTCTCTGTGTTAGTTCTTTTCTTAGATGTATATATTCAACATAAGGTGTATCATATTAGGCTGTTTTGGATTTTAGTATTTTCGTTAAAGTTGTAATAATCCTGGTTTTGAGCTCACATTTTATTGAATTCATATTCTTAATTAGTTTTGTTGTTGTTGACAAAGGGTACATGTGTTCACCAGAGAGAGAAGGAGGGAGAGAAAATATCTTCCAACAGAGTGTGCTCATACTACAATCCTTTTTCTTCTATTTTTCCTTCCCATCAGGATTTTGGGCATCCATACACCTGTCCCATCCAGGGCCAAGATTTGAACTGTGGTCAGCCTTGTGGGATGGAGCTTCTTTACCTTCTGAGCCATGGGTTTAGCACTATTCTTACATTCTTACATACTCTAAAAACTCTGACAAAAATTCAGCCTCTTTTTCTCAAGTTCTTATGTTTTATTCTGTGTTCTTTATTTTTATATGCTACATTTTATTAACTTTTTGAAAATCTGTTGTTATATTGTATATTTGTCATACTGCTTGACAAAAATTCAGCATCTTTTTCTCAAGTTCTTATGTTTTATTCTTTCTGTGTTCTTTCTCTATTTTTATATGCTACATTTTATTAACTTTTTGAAAATCTGTTGTTATATTGTATATTTGTCATACTGCTTATTTTGACTTCAGTCATTTCTAGCAAGGCTTTCTATTTTTTCAGATATATTGCCCTTGGCATATCCCCCACGTTTCCAGGTACTGCTTACCTACCCTTTCATCTGTAGTTTGAAGGTGTGTTGCTGCTTTCTACTCAACTTTATTATAGTCTATGTGCATGATGGTGAGAAAAATGGGGGGAGTCTTGAGTGAAGAGAAAAATGGGAGCTCTCCCTAACCCAGGTGTATCCTCTCTTTGTTGGGTTTAAAATTGTTTCATCAACTCAGGACCCTGCCTTTGAAGGAGGCAAATCCAGACAGCTCTTTTTTGAGTGGTCCTGCCTTGGTATATGGGAGCTTCTCCTATCATGGTGTTATTCTTGGGGTTTGAAATGCTGCCTACTCAGCCCTTAGTCACTTCTCTTCACGTTGAAGGGCTTTAGGAAGAACTCTCAGTTTTGATGACTCACTGTCAGCCTCTCTGGAGATTTAAGAGCTGCACCTTATTTCCAGTTTTTTGTTTCTTGTTTCAGCTACCACTTTCATAAGTTTACCGTGTGTCCATGAAATCTTCTCATTAACGGTATGACTAAAGTTTTTAATTTGTTGGAATAGTCACAGTATTTAAGAACAAGTCATGTTTTCTCATTCTTTATTTCACTCTAAAATTTTTATTTCAGAACTTGTCATGTCCAAACACTATTCCAGGTTGTAAAGAACAAAGAATTCTACCCTGTTCTCACATTGCTTAGTGGAGAGAGACAGTAATTAAAAAGAAAAAAAAAAGTCACACAGATGCACATAACACCCCTTCAGTCCATGCCACACAGTATCCAAAACACACAAACTAGATTTGGCTTAATGAAGAATTTAAGGTGGAATGACTGAGGATGCGCCAAAGTAAGGCTTTACCTGGGAGCTGAAGGTTATGTGGAAATGAACCAGGAAAGATGTGAGTCAAGGAGGTAGGGTAAAGAAGACAACACATGCACGTCCCCTTGGTGAAGACAGTGTTGGGCAGACAGGCTGGAGGCAGGGAGCAAGGCAAATAAGAGGCAGGCCAGGGGGAAGGAGAAGTGAGCACTCCTTGTTGAAGCTTTTCTTCCCATCCTTTGACCACATGGTGCATCACTTGAGTATGCCACCGAGCTGTTCTACAGGAGTGATGCTTGGTCAAATGTGCATCTTATGAAAGGCACCCTACATTTTAGAAAGCAAACCGGAGACCCCTGCTGACTACAGGTCTTGCAGGGTCTACACCAGGAATTCAGTAACTCTGTCAGACAGGCTTCAGATGTCTTCAATTGAGATCAGCTGGACTGAGTGTCTCTGTATATGTCTGTGTGAGGTCCTTTCCCTGCCCAGCAGAGCTGTCCTCCCCTTTGAACTTTGAAGGTCATTCATACACTATTGACTCTGCTGGGTGACTGTGGACCCTCTGTATCCAGCGGCACTGTCACAGCCACTCTCGCTGAGTGACATCCATGGCCATGTGGTCTGGGGGACACCGTTGTTTTACCAAGTCTAACATCTTAACCCAGCCAGCATACTAACAGTGACCACAGCAATAACCAACATTGTAATAGAACATTGCAGTTTGACCCTATAACTTCCTTGTAAAATAGGTATCAGCAGTATTTCCATTTGAAGGTGGGATGAACAAGGAACAGAGCATTGAAAGCACTTGTACAAGCTCATATACTCAGCATAAAGTAGAAGAGAAATTCATGCCTGGGTCTTCTGCTTCCAAGTTGTATCATTTTCCAATGCCCTGTGGTTCTTCAGTTACTGGGCAGGTGGATGTGTAAAGGAAAAGCTCCTATCTACTCGGCTGAGATTTCCTGAGGTTATAAACACCAGTGAGGCTCAATAGCTTCATCTGTAAAGGTGGGACAACAATAGCTAGTATTCATTTTATTTTATTTTTCTTTTATTATTGGCATTTGACCACCATACATCTTTACAGTTTACAACGTTTTTCCCAGCACGAATACAGTGCATATGAGTCAAGACAAAAACTTTATCATGTACATTTTCATCAGCAAATAATTTTTCATTTTTGTGTCAATTACATGCATTGCTTTTTTTTCTTCCCTATTCCCCTCCCTCTATTACCTCCTCCCTATTAAGCCCTCCTGACTATTTCTACTATCGACAGTTGCTTTCCCTGCTATTATACCTTCTAAACTTTCAGTTTCTGCTACAGAGTACAGACATTTGGTATACATTGAGTGGGGACATATAAAGTCTGTTCTTCATAGTCTGAATGCTTCCCTTAGCATTAAATCTTCCATATTGGTCCACTTTGTATCACCTATCAAGGTCTCATTGTTTTTTATGGCTGAGTGGTAATCCACAGAGTATATATGCCCTGTTTATTTATTTGAAGATCCATGTTTATTGTGGCATCATTTTCAATTGTTAGTATTTGTTTCTTAAAGTTTATCTTTATGTAATCTTTGAGTGAGAGAGGATGAGAGGTTTTGATTCTGTGATACACTCAACTTCAGCCAGCCAGGATTATGGGCACATGTGAGTCTGGAGCAGTCAAGGACATCTCTGGAAAGGAAGTAGACACCTTCCCATGTGGGTCAGCCTCGCAGAGCATCGCGATGCACTGCAGTGCCACCATCAGGCTCCCAACAGTTGGTGTTTACCTTGTGCATCCTCCCCAGGTGAAGCCCTCAGTGTCTTACATATTTTAACCCATTATGGCCCTACACCATGTGCGCTAGCAGTATATCCATTTGTCAGGTGGGAAAACTGAAGCACAGATGTGCAAAATGACAGAACTGGACCCCAAACACTCTGTCCCCAGAGCCAATGCTCCTCCATTATTCTCCCCTTCCTCTCACAATGTCTGACTGCAACAGCAATCATGTAGTTACTCAATTTTAAATTTAGGTCATTAGATATTTTAAACTATTTTTTACTAAATATTTATGTGTTTGTAGGTTTAAAAAAGTACCCCTACCTAAGGATTATCCAAGAGAGGCAATTGCGTGTGAATAATTCCATGTATGATTTAGACAACTATTAAGGGCCATTTTGTAAGACCCTAGTACAAGGGGAAATACTGGAATGACACTGAGGATACCTGGACCCCCATCCCTCTGCTGTCACCAAGTCACTGTGTATTCATGAGCAGTTCACAACCTTTGGGGTACAGATTTTTGCTCCACAATACATTCACATGTCCATTGACGAGGTCTTTACTTTTATTCAGTGACAGCAAAATAGATGTATTATATTCATTGATAAAGCTATAAACACAATCTGCTGAAATGACTCAATCCAATAATATATTCTATTCATTCAGAAAGTAGGGCCAAGGATTGGAAAAATGATTTGTTAAAAATCGGATAACCAGGGTCAGAGTCAGGACAAAAACCCTGACCTCTTGACTCCTAGCTAAATATTCTTTCCTGTGTGTTCCAGTGGCTTACTTTCCCCATAAAAATCAACAGGAAAGTGGGAAATCATGGAGGGTAAGAGAAAGGGAATCAGGGTCCAAAGAAAGAAGTAAAACATTTAAGGGACAGAAAAGTGGAAAATTATCTGTTGATGATAATGTGCATAACCATATCTTTAATTGGACTTATATACAGTGTATCCATGCTGTAAAAATTAATTTTATAAGCTGTAATGATATATAGCGATTGGATGTATATAAAAATAATAAACTTTAAAAATATCATGTGATAACCAGAAACAAACCCACCAACCAACAGACTTTAAAGTGCTTCCAGAAACTCTTAGGAAGGATTTAAGACTTAACACATCAATATTCTTTTTAATTTTCTTTTTTATTTTAGAGAGAGAGATTTTTGATATAGGACATTTGAACTCACCAGAGACACAGAGACAGACAGAGAGACAGAAAGCGAGAAATCACTCCCCAGGGGGGATGGCCATGCCTCAATCTCTTCTCCTCTATTCTTTTCTCAGGATCTTGGGCACGCATGCACATGTACTTGGCATGCGTTTTAAGCCACTGGATCTGGGATTAGAACCGCAATCAACTATATGGGAGTTCAGTGACATAGTCATTATGCCATCTGCTAGTCCCACCACCATCAATATTTAAGGTCCACAATTTTCACTAATAGGTTTTTTTTTTCTTTAAGCAAGATTTTTGATAAAAGACACATGACCTCACTGAAGAGACACAGAAAGCCAGAGAGACAGAAAGCAAGAAATCATCCCCCCAGAGGGGATGGCCACACTGCAATCTCTTCTCCTCCATTCTCCTCTCAGGATCTTGGACATGCACACACATGCACCAGGTATGAGGTTTAAGCCACCAGGTCTGGGACTTAAATTTCTCTGAACTACATGGGAATCCATCAATGTAAGCCTTATGGCCTCAGCTGATTCCACCACCATCAATACCTAAAACTCACATTTTTTATTAATGGTTTTTGATCAGTAATCCCCAAATCCCTGTGATCAATGTCATTTAATGACAAAGCTAGAATATCCAGGCCTTTGTACAAAGAAATTTTAGTAATCTGGTGCATATTAGAGTAGTTAAGAGCATGGACTGTATTTGCAGCTGAGTTGTACTGCTTACTAGTTCTGTGCCTTTATTTAAGCTTTCTTTGTGTCCATTTTGTCATTTGAATAATCAAAAGGAAGGATTATATGTGATAAATTAGTTAACTTTCATACGTAAGACCGTGCATGGCATGATTTTGGATTGCCTTCTATTAAAGGTATTTCCTTTTCTAATCATAAACTCCCTTTGTATCACCACGAAGCATTTCATTGCTCAGGCTGGGTTTTCACACATTGAACTTTACAAGAAACAGGGCTCTGGGGTGTAATTTAGGGAGGAATTTTTCTGCAGGAGAACTGAAACCTAAGTTATTAAGCTGTGAGAGGACTTATTTCTAAAGGATTTACTTTCCCTCTAATGAGATTAGGAGCTTCTGTTATGGGCTGGAGTTTCACCTAACATCAAACTTCAAAGGGATCAATTTACTGATACTGAGATCTGCTGCTGCATTTCTTTGGTCTCAGACCTTAGCTTTTGGAAGCCTTTGTTTTTTGTTTTTTGGTTTTTTGTTTTGTTTTGTTTTGTTTTTGCTTTTTTTTCCCTCTTTTTTCTTTTCTTTTCCTTTTTTCCTTTTTAAACTATCAAAGAACAGGGTGGGAGAGACACCACAATCACCAACATGGAAATAGTAATCAAGAAAAGATTGCATATGCTCTTTTCTACCATCCAATTATTATTATTTTTTCCTTACAGGTTCGCCCCAGTGGCGTCTTTGTGTGATCACTGAAATGCAACATGGCATGGTGAAAGTACAAGGGCCTGTCTATATTTTCCCACCTATTTTTGAAGATGTAACACTTTTATATAACTTAATTATGATAAAGACATTCATAATTATGGAGATCATGACAACAGAGTTAACATTTATGGGACAGGGGCTTGGATGTGAAATGAGAGCTAGATTTATGCAGGAACCTAGAGCAAGAACACAGGAGTGAAAAGGATAGAAAAGAATCAACCTTGATAAGCACTCACATTCCTATGAGTGCCTCAGTACAAAGTTTCTCTTTTGTTGCATGAATACATTCATTTTTATGCTAACTCTACACTTATGAGTCGGGTACAACTATATTTCTTCATTTTTATAGAAGAGGAAACTTAAACTGAAAGCAATCTTCAAGTTCCAAAATCAGAATGAGATTAACTCAAGATTTCCACATAGCAATGGAATTCCACAGCCTGTGCTTGGAAACGCAATCTCAGATCCTCAGTATGGTCTTCCATCATGATTGTATTAGGCCCTGCATTTGTATATGAGGAAAACTAGAGGTTAAGTTATTCTCCCCACATCCCACATCTTAGATTTGAATTTAAGACTTCTCTTCTCAATCCATACTCATTCTTCTAATCATGTGCTTCACACATGCAGAAACACATGCACACGCACAAGTGTACACATACACACACAAACACACACACACAGAAGAATACAAATTCATGGAAATGACTGGGTTATCCCTTACAAATTAGGAAAACAGCCTCCGTCTTTCATTTTCATAACCAGAATTTTATTTGAGTGTTATGTTATTCATTTAAAATAGAATTGTGTTTAATTTTTTCTATTTATATTGTCAGGTTTTACTTTTATGCCATCTTTATAAATTTTATTATGTGTTTTAAATTTGCAGAACATTAATATGCTTCTCAAAGTAAAAATTTATGTAAAAATAATAATATACACAGAAAAATGTTTTCTCTCCCTCATACTTCTCACTAAGTTTTCCCTTAACTTCCTGTTGATAAAAAATTTTATTTTGCTTTTCAGTTTATATTTCCTGCTTCCTTTTGCAACAGTAAGCAGGTATATGAGTTTTATTTTATTTTTCCTTCTTATTTACCCAAAAGATGGCATACTAGTTATGCCTTTTGCATTTTTTTTTTTTTTACTTAACAATATATTCTGGAATTTTCTATAGTCCTTTCATAGATAAGTTCCACATTTCTTTTCCATTTTGTGGAGTTAAACACAGCTTAATCTCCTATATTTGGGTATTTCTTTTAATATCAATATCTTGAAATTACAAATAATGTTGCAAGTGGGGCATGTATACTTTATAAGTATACTTATGCATGTATATGTTCTTATTATTGGACATGTGTCATTAGGTAGATTCTTAGATGTGAGATTTCTGGTTTAAAGGACAAATATACATATAGCTTTCTTAAGTATTATTGAATTTTCTTCCATTGTTATACTATTTTTATTTCCAGTAAGAATGTGTGAGGACTTTTCCTATAGTCTTGGTAATAATATTTTTTATTAGACTTTTGAATTTCTTATCAATCTAGTTAGTGAGAAAAGACATTCCAGTATAGATTTTAATTTTTAATTTAATTTTCTTATAATACATGAGATATGTATGTTGTCCATTTTCCTTTAACTTAGCATACATATTTTTACAATTTAAAATTATTTTGTAGCAAATTTATTATTTTTGTTGTTATTGTTGACTCTCTATTTTGTGTCATCAATAGTCTTTCTAGTACACTGGGTTATAGAAGAATTTTTCTTCTAATACTTGGATACTTGAATAGCTTTTTATACTTAACTGTTTATTATGGGTATTATTCTTGCTCTGTGTGTGTGTGTTTTAAATTTTGCCAAATGGTGTGTGTGTGTGCGTGCTCACCAGAGTGATGTAGTGAGATGGAAGGGTGGGGGAGAAAAAGCACCATGCGTGTGGAATGGTCATGCCACAATCCCTACTCCTCCATCTTTCCCTCCTTGTGAGATTTTTGGGCGTACCCCCACACATACACACCTAATGTGTTTCTCAAACCACCACGTCTGGGACTGGAAGTTTATGTTTGAAGATGTGGGATCCAGCTATCTTAATCACCAGATCACAGATCTGAGTCGAGTATTATTCTTATATATTACATGATAAATGGTTTTTTTAATACATTCTATTCCTGTATATCATTCCAATTTGCAAAATAAATTTTCCCAGCATGAATAGGCTGTATATTACTTCAGTTAAAGATATTATCATATACTTTATCATCAACAGATAATTTTTAATTTTTGTGTTCCTTAAATCTTTTGTTTCTTTTTTTCCCCTTGATTCCCTTCCTCTCACTCCACCCCCATTTAAAACCATTTCTAGTTGAATAGCCAATTATTTATTATTAACATCATTTATTAAAATACCTTCTTTGCTCTCAGTGATAAGAGATACTACCCTTTTTTTACATGGGTTTTCATATGCAGTGCAATGTATTCCTTGACTTTCTACTATATTTCATTGATTTTTATACTCATGTATTGGTATTAGTAGGTTTGACTCTATGTTTTAATATCTGCTAAGACTAGTCCTCCCTCTCCCATAAGCCTTCCTTTACTGTATTGTCGTAACTATAATTACATATTTTGATCTGTTTATTTTTTCCATATAAATATTAGTATCAATTTGTCTAGTCATAGTAAAATAATGTGTTTGTATTTTTATTGGGATAAATCAAATGTTTAAATTAATTAGGGAGAATGACCATTTTGCTGATTATCTTAATGATTTATCTTTCTATTTACTCAAATCTACATGTGTGCCTTTCAGGAATGTTTCATAATTGTTGTTTTCTTTTTTTTTATTATTTATTTATTTATTATTATTTTTTTCATTGTTGTTTTCTTATATTGGATTCTTGTTAAGCTTATTCGTAAATATTTTATGTTTTTGTTGCTATGGCATTTTTTTCTTTTCATTATATTTTTCAAGTTGGTCCTAATGTTGCATATGAAGCACACTGATTTTTGTATTTTTTTTACCCTGCCATCTCTTATAAACTTATTTATTTTTATAATTGGCTTTATTATTGATTCAGTTGGATTTATGTCATCTAAAAATAGAAATGTTACTATTTTTCCAGTTCTTACATCCCTGTTTTCTCTTATCCAACTACATTAGCTAACATCTCTAGTAAAATATTACTGTGTATACTGACTGTTACTCTTCATGTTTATGTATGTATGTATGTATTAATATCTGTCTTTTTGACTACTATCATTGGAATACAGTTGTCTCTCAAAAGTTCATGTAATGGATGTTTGGTACCCAATGTAATGGTGTTACGCTGGTAGGCCTTGTGGATAGTGGTATTTAGATTCTTGGGTGCTATTATCATGAGTAGATTGATGCTATCATACAGGAGGAAGGAGTTCTTGCTCTCACAGGAACAGGTTAGTTTCTGTGAGAGTAGGTTGTTAAAAAATTAAGATGGCTGGGACCAGCAGTTAGCGTAATGGCTATGTCGCTGGACTCCCACGTAGTCAACCGTGGTTCGAGTCCTGGACCCGGTGGCTTAAACTCACGCCGGGTGCGTGTGCGTGTGTGCCCAAGATTCCGAGAGGAGAATGGAGGAGAAGGGATTGCGGCGTGACCATCCCCTCTGGGGGGTGATTTCTTGCTTTCTGTCTCTCTGTCTATCTCTGTCTGTCTGGTGAGCACACGCGCCCTATGGCAAAAACCTCTCCAAAAAAAAAAAATTAAGATGGCTGCCCACAAGTCACTTTCTCTTTGCATATGCCTACTAATCATTTCACTTCCCTTTGCCATGTTGTAATACCAGACCCATGTTTTTGGATTTTCCAGTTAAATAAACCTCTATGTTTTTGTAACTCACCCAGCCCCCAGTATTTCTGTTTAGCCACACAATAACAAACCAAATCCCTGATAAATTTTCTCCCAGTCAAGTAATAGAAACCTGGAGCCCACCCTTCAATATACCTCCCCCAAAGCTACAGAAAAGTGCATTCTTGGGAACCAGCAGTTAGCGTAATGGCTATGTCGCTGGACTCCCACGTAGTCGACCGCGGTTCGTGTCCCGGACCCGGTGGCTTAAAACTCACGCCGGGCGCGTGTGCGTGCGTGCCCAAGATCCCGAGAGGAGAATGGAGGAGAAGGGATTGCGGCGTGACCATCCCCCCTGGGGGGTGATTTCTCGCTTTCTGTCTCTATGTCTCTCTCTGTCTGTCTGGCGAGCGCACGCGCCCTACAGTGAAAATCTCTCCAAAAAAAAAAAAAAGAAAAAAAAAAAAAAAAAGTGCATTCTTTGGTTGTTACATGCTTAAAACTAGCTTTCTGTAATCTTGTGGTTTGAATGACAGGTTGGCCTGATGTCTTTGAACTTCTTATCGAATTCTCCCACTTTATAATTGTTCTTGAGAAGTCTGATACCAATCTAATTTCCTCATTTTGTCTGAGGGCTTGAAGAGTTTTTTTGTCTTCTGGCTTAAGTATTCTTGATATTAATAATTTTTTAAAAAAATTATTTAACTTTATTTATTCATTCATTTATTTCATTTTTTTTTAATTTGGCCAGAAAGGGACCGAGCGAGAAAGAGAGAGACAGAAAGTGAGAGAACAAGCCTCCAGGTCCAGGACTTGAACCGTGGTTGGCCATGTGGGAGTCCAGCGTCCTTAACCACCACGCCACCTGCCAGCCCCAAAATTAATAATTTTAAATCAAATGTTCTGGGTACCTGTGCACCCTTTGTGTTTATTGATTTGTGTTTATTGATTTATGTTTTGTTATGGACAGTGAAGGAAGATTCCATACATTGAGCTGTCTTCCCTCCTCCCTCTTTGTCCTAAGTCCTTGAGACCCAGCTGTTGGTCTTGCCAAGCCTCCTGAACAACTTGTGACCATGATGTTCACCTCATGGAATTGGCTCACAGCTTGTCCATTCCAGAGGTATACACATCCCTCCCACATTGACATCACTAGATTAAGGGGACTAAATCCTAAACATACTATATTGATTCTGTTCATTGATAAGCTAACTCTTACTTTAACCTTCAAGCAATGTATATACAAACCAGACTCCTATCTTAGTGCTAAGGAGTCTGCCTTGATCTTTAATTGATTTATAAAAACGTTAGTCTTATCATATAAAACCTGACCCTCGGCCAGCAAGTGGCATGATGGTTAAGCCACTGGACTTCCATATGTTGGAGTCCTGGACCTGGCAGCCTAAGAATCACACTCTACATTTGTGTGCGTGCCCAAAATCCTAAGAGGAGAATGGAAGAGAAGGAATTGCAGTGTAACCATTTTCCCTTAGGGTGTGATTTCTCAGTCTCTCTCTGTCTGTCTGTCTGTCTCTCTCTTTCTGGCAATGGTGAAAACCTAAAACAAGCAAACAAACAAGCATACAAAAAACCCTGACACTGTGCTCATGGCCCCACAGACCACTTTCTGACTGGCCCTCAGTGGAGACTTTTTTCTCCAAAGTCGAATAAACTCATGTTTTCTCCTGATGAACTTCTGAGTGTATTCTTTGGGATTGGTAAACATTGTGGGTAAACCCTCTCAGATCTGGGGCTCCCCCAGGACAGAAAGTTTTCCTGGATTATACATTTTAAATATTAGCTCTTTTTCAAAGTCTTATTTAAGTATTTCAATTATATTAATACTTTCCTTCTTTATCTTCTATTTTAGGTACTTTATCTCTGACCATGTTTCTTCTTTCTTTATCTCATTTTTCTCTTGTTGTTTTCCTGTATTTCTTCAATTACTTTTGTTTGATTTTATTTGAATCTATTTTTTCTTGCCAATTCTGTAAGTTAGTTTGCTTTTCTGAGATGATTTTGTCTTTTTCTTCATTATCTTTCATGAGCTCAATCAACTCTTGCTATAGCTATTCTTTTTTTTTTGTTGCTGTTCTTAATTTTTAAATTTCCAATTTGAAGTACTAACTAAGCACTTTGTTTATGGTGTCTTAGGTAGGTACAGAGTGTTGTATCAGATTTTTTTCTGTATTTTTTTTTTCCAGGGAGGAGTTATGGTAAGTTTATTGTAAGTTTATAAAGTTTTGTTCAAGTTATCCATCTTCTGTTATATTACCAAAGTGTGATCTTTTTAGGGGACAATTTGATAAAGGCAAGAGAAGAAGGGTCAGCATTTTGCCTTTATCTTTTCTTTCTGTAAGACACCTAATTTTCCTTTCACCATTCCATAAGGTAACATGTAGAAGGGCATCACTTGAGTACTGTTGTTGATGATGAAGTGTTATATTTAATCAAGGAATCTGTTATCAGGGAATGAGATAAGTGAGGTAAATGAGCAGCAAGACAGGTAAGTATTTGAATACAAATAAACAATAGATCAAGAGCAACAGAACAGTATTATTTATGTACCTTAAAATTTTTATATATGACTATTTGAAAATTCCTATCAAACACATTGTGATAAAAGCTTTTGAAAAGAAGAGAAATAGGAGTAAGAGTCTGGGTAACAGAAGAAATCAAAAATGAAATGGTAGTATAAAGAATAGGTTTATAGGGTGCTGTCAGGTGGTATGGTGGTTAAGGGCATTGGACTCCCACATGGCCAACTGTGGTTTGAGTCTCGGACCTGGTGGCTTGCTTTCTCACTTTCTCTCTCTCTCACTCTGTTCATCTTTGGTCAAATTAAAATAAATAATTAAACATTAAAAATAAAATAATTCTCTTTTTAAAAAAGAATAGATTTATATGCAAAATAATTAGTATAAAATGACAGAAGGGGAAAAAATGTTAGTATAAATGCAAAGCTTCTTTGTGGTTTTCCAGGGATTCATGCTGAAATTCCTAATCCTGACCTCACTGACCAGCACTAGGAATTGTACATATCACTGTTCCTGCCTGAGCAAAGCTGATCCAAACCCTTTGCTGTTGATCAGCTGATTCCTCTCTGTTGCCTCTGTATTCTCTCTTCCACATCAATTCCTGGTTTCTTATAGAGATTCAGTTACCATGGTAACAAAACTGGTTTTTCCAAGAGATTGTACAAGTCTGAGTGCATGATGCCACCTGCCATTGTAGGTTTTTGCTTGATTTCGTACAAGTATGTATTTGTGTTTTGTGAAGAAGAATAATGATCAAGTGAGTTCCAAGGTTTCTTTTTTCATGTGAATGTTGAATTCCATTAAATGAAACCAAAATGTAGTAAGAAAATCATCAGCAAAATGATATTTATAGACAACAAAATATTAGATTATAAAACTGTCCTAAGTCTGTCTCCTTTCTTCCTTCTTTCCTTTAAAACAGCTCACAGAACTAGTGCAGAGGAAATAGCAAGTAAGCAGACTGCTAGAATGATGCGTTAGGTGCAATGACAGAGAAGAGAACAGGAGTGAAACTCAGAGAAATGGTGCCTAACTCTGATTAGGGGAGTGAGAGAAGTCATTTCTGAGAAGGTGACATTTATTCTGACAGCAGAAGACTGGGATTTGAATAGAAGGAATGGTCTTCTAGACAGAAGGACCAATATATGAAAAGATTTAGGACTATGTGAATGATTGAAAATGTCTGGCGTTGAAAGATTGGTTGAGAGAAGGGGAGCATCTTAATCCTGAGAGGTAGATAGGCAAAGTCAAAGATTCTGCTTCTGCCCTTTATTCCCAGTGTCCCCTCGGGGCCAGCCTCTTGGCTGCTGTTCAAACACACCAAGCATGTTTCCAACTCAGGATTTTTGTTGGTATTGTTATTTTCATATGAAATGCTCTTCTCTCAGATTCACAGGCTCTACTTGTGTTGTTCATTCAGGTACCTGCTCAAATGCCACCTCCTCAGAACAGCCATTTTTTGACCACCATATCCACCAAACTTTACCCCCTCCACTCATTTGTGGGTTTTAAATTGTTCCTCATTTTTCCAAAACACTTTTAACTATTTTCCATTATTTCATATCCTAGTCATCTCATTAGAATATAAATGTTGTCAGGGCTGGCAGGTGATATGCTAGTTAAGGGTCCTCGGCTCCCACTTGACCAATAGGAGTTAGAGTCCCAGGCCTGGAGGCTTGCATTCTCACTTTCCCTCCTTCTCTCTTTCACTTTTGCTCTGTTCCTCTCTGGTCAAATTAAAACAAATGAATAAATAAAGTAAAATAAAATAATTGTTAAAAAAAATAGAATGTAAGTGCTGTAAAAGATTATTTTTTAGGTGCATACACTCACTGAAAAGAGAGAGAGAGAGAGAGACAACTGGAGAAAGTGAGAAAGCACCCCCAGGCATCTGGCCAGGCCACAATCCCTCTCCTTCATTCTTCTTTCAGGATTTTGGATTTTGAGCATGCATGCATACATGCCTGATAGGATTTTCAAGACACTAGGTCCAGGATTCAAGCAGTGAAGTCATCCATGTGGGATCCAGCCACCTTAAACACCACACCATTCGCTGGCTCCTGGGACTTTTTTGTTTTTGCTGCTCTATTCCTAGTACCTATGTTTCTAGAACAGTAAGTTTTGAATAGAACCAAATGAATGAGGAAGTGGGTAACATACCGGTAACTGGTTAGAAATGCAGAGCAATTTGCATCATGGAGTCTCACTGTTAGGCTTTATAGTATAGACTTCTCTGGCAGCTGGGGTGGGTGAGAGCTGAGACGAGACAAGTCCATGGCAAGGATGATCAGTTCAGAGGACATGTGGTCACTCCAATTAGGGTAACAGGAGAGACATGATTCCCAGGGCTCTTTCTTTCTTTACTTTTTTGGTTTTGTTTTTAGGTTTTTGCCATAGGGAAAGCACACTTGCTAAAACTATCTGTCTCTACAGAGAGGAAGAAAGTGGCAAGTCCACTCCCCAACAAACCAGGGGCAGGGAGAAGATGACCACACTGTAATCCCCTTCTTTCCATTCTCTTGGTATTTCAGGCATTCATGTACATGCACCTGGGATGATTTTTAGGACACTAAATATGGTACTGAAACCTTGTGGGAAACCAGAACCTTAATCACCACACCCGCTGCTGGCCCCAGCTGGATTCTTTCTTGAAATAGCAGGGTGGGTGGTATTTATAGCTCTCAAAGGTGGGGGAGAAACAAAGAATGTGGAGGGTCATGTCAAGAGTAGAGTATTAAATTTGAAAGATTTTTAAAATCATTTTTTAAGATAATGACCTTAAGGGGAGGGGTCATCCAAGGAAAGAGATTCATTTAGAATTTGAAAATTTCATTTTGGAATTCAGAGGAAAAGTTGGGAATTTAATTTAATTAGTCTCACGCTTACAGTGCATTAAGCCATACCATATGTCTTGAAGGAACATACAGAAAGAGCATGAAATGTCCCTCATGGGATTTTAATTCTGATGACTGACTTTAAAAACATAAGCAAATAAATGCACAATATAATGTCAAGTATTTATAAGTACTATGCCATTAATTTAAAGACAATAAAACTGAGAGATACAAAAACACAAGCTAATGGGGATGATGATCACAAAAGATTTTCCTGAAAATAAGCATTTATTCTGAGACATAAATAACAGAGGAGCAAAGGAATATCTTCCAGACAGATGGACAGTTCCTTAGAAGAGAGTCTGCTTGGCACATTAGAAGATGTAATGAAGCCCAGCATATCTGGAGGAGAGAGATGGAGGAGAATGAAGAGGAGAAAATCAGGAGCTACCAGCCGAGAGGGCAAGTAGACCATGATAAAGTGTATAGATTTTACTTTAAATTAAAACATAAGACAATAGCATATCTTCAGCAGGTCGGTGCTACAATCTGACTTTTATTTCTGAAAGACCATTATATTTATTTTAGGGGAGAGATTACAGAAGGCAAGAGAGAGAACAGAGACAAGTCCTCTTGAAGGTATTTAGATGAGAGAAATAGAAATAGGCAGAATGGGACAAGTCAGTGCCAAGGTGGTTAAGATGGCTGGATCCCACACAGATGTGCAGTTTGAGATCTGGACCTGGCATCTGGAGAAACACACTGGGTACTTGTACTCGTGTGCCCAGAATCCTGAAGGGACAGTGGAGAAGGGGTTGCAGTGTGACCATCCCCTGGGATTGAGGATGCTTTCTCACCCATCCCAGTCTCTTTCTGGTGAATGTACTATTCTGATAGCAAAATGAAAAATATGAAATAAAATAAAGACTCAAGGTATGACTGTGGATGGATTAAATAGGTTGATTGAGAAAAAAAGGCTGAGCAACAGGTAGATGTGGCACCATGTAGTGAAGTGAAAAAAAAGACTCAGAAAGCATATATTTGAGAGATCGAATCTAAGTTATGTTTAAAATGTTGGGTCTGATTTTTCTACTACAGAGCAAGTGAAATACTAAGTAGGAGAGTAGTTAAACAAGGTCACACCTAAACAAACTGATCAGTGTGAGAGGTAAAATTTTGAAAGGTGACATTTGAAGCTATGAGATTGAGTGATGTTATTTGGAGAGATGGTAGAGAAAGGAGAGCATTCAGGGCTTGCTTCTCAGTGTCGAAGGCCCTCCCACGCTTAGATGTTGAGCTAAGTCAGGAAAGGAAATTTAGAAGAAGTTTTCTTTAAAGTAGAAGAAAATAAAATAGACAATATGCAGTCAAGGACTTCAATAGAAAAAAAAAGTGTTTCGAGAAGAAAAGAATATTTCAGTTTGTTAAATGCTGCTTGGATGTTAAATAATATATAAAAAAGGAAGAAGTCATTTTACCTTCTCGTGTGGATCACTGGTTACTTTTCAAAAGAATTTTTAGCATAGCAGATAGATACAGGATTGGAATGTATTGAGGAGAGAATTTAGTGTATGTCTGGACACAGTTTAAACATCAATAACCCACATTATATGGTCTTACCTACTGGGCAGCAGTGTGTGTGATAGATGTGGAAAAAAAAAAAAACACTCAGGTTACGTGAAAGTGAATCGGTTAACTCCTCTTCCTTTGATGGCTTTTTATGTGTCAAAGCGCAGTCTAGGCACTACAGATACAATTGTGAGTTAAAGAATTTTATTCTCCCCAGAAGTCTGGAAAGAAGACGTAGAAGAGGATAATGTGGCTGATAGCCATATGGAGGGGTTGAGTGTTTCTGATTTAACTAACCTTGCTTAAGTCTTCTCTGAGGAGAAAAGAGTTGAGTTCAGAGATGGATGATGAGAAGGAGGGAACAAATAATGATCTTGGGGAAGAATATTGCCCTTACTAATATAAATCAAGTACAAAGGACCTGAGAGGATGAGCTCAGGGAGTTCAATGGGGAGAAAGCCAGTGTCTGGAGTATACTGAATGACGGCTCAATGACAGGAAAGAAGATGTGAACCAGATCATCTATAGTTTTAATCTTTTATCTAACGGTTCAAGGAAGGCACTCAGTGAATGTAATCGAAGCCCCAGATAATCTAATTTCCATTTAAAAATACCACTCTGGCTATTGGAAGACTTTAAAGAGACCAGGGTCAAGGCAGATATTCCAGTGAGGATGTTACTAATTCCAGAGATGATGAATCCTTAGACCAAGTTTCTAGCAGAGGATATAGTGAGAAGAATATTTTTAGACTCTTGATTAAAAATTGTTCATATTCTATGTATCCAGTTTTTCAAGCATTCATAAAAGAATCAAATCTTGTCATCCATTTTAGAGGATAACTGTATTTCCTCCTATGTTTAATTTCCAGGTGGTATGTTTTAGGAATAACAGAATATCAGAACTGGAGAGAACTGTAGTGGTTCACACCCTATAATTGTAATCAGCAATCTTCAGTAGAGCTTGGAGAGATGAGAGACCTGGTAAAGCTCATCATGCACTTGAACAGCTCAGTTATAAACTAATTAGCAGGTTGAATGGGATGGCTATGAGGAGCTGCCCATTTCAGAACAAGTTGTACCTGTCTTTAAACTCTATGTAGGTAAATAATGGAACTCCCACAACGCAATATAGAATAATGCTTGATAAAATTTTGTCAATTCCCTATGGGGAGTCAAAGAGCTGAAATAACTAAGTTTGAAGCTGTGTACAGTTTGTACAGACCTGTCTTGGTGTAAAGAACTGAAAACTCAAACACTCTTTATGAGATTTCTTTTTCTTCTTCTTTATTTTTATCTGGTGACTCAGTTTTGTTCTCTCAAGTCATCATTTCAAGTTTAGTGTTCACTGGTATCATTCTATTTTATTCTATTATTTGTATGCACATACAAATAAACAGATACAATAAAGTACTTTTGTGTTTAGAAATGAAACTACGGTGAGGAAGGTAGATGAAAAGAAACTGAGATTATAATATCCAACATAAAGAAAGATATGATAAAACTGGAATGCTGTGTATGTACTGCCCATGGTATTGAACACGGCAGCTCATTAAAATAAATATTCAGTTTTATTTAATAAACTTGTTTCTGTGACTTATCCAAAAGAGATCATTTATGGAAAAGAAAATGGAGAAAAAAGTCCTATAAGTCTGAGCTCGTTAACATTTTGCATTATTTTTTTAATTGCCAGAGGGTGCATGTGCTCACCAAAAAGTGACAGAGACATAGAGTCAGATATAAGAAGAGGGATATAAATAACCTCCTAGTGGGGTTGGGTCACGCTGAGACTTCTCTCCTCTCCACCTCTCCATCCCACAAGGATCTTGGGTACCCACCATATACATCCAATCTACACTGAGAAAGAAGAAAGGTCACAACTAAAAAACCTAAACTTCCAATTTAAAAAACTAGAAAAAAAAGAGCAAATTAACACAAAACTAGCAGAATAGAGAGAATAATAAAGATGAGTGGAAACAAATGAAATGGAGAATAGTGAAACAGTAGAGAAAAATAAACAAAACTTAAAACTTACTAAAAAGATCAACAGGACCAGCCAAGTGGTGTGGTAGTTAAAGCATCTGGGTCCCACATAACTGACTCTGTGGTTTGAGTTTTAGATCTGGAGGAAAAACATAAGAAGCATGTGTATGTGCATGCCCAACATCCCGAGAGCAGAATGGAGAAGAGACTGCAACTTGGTCATCTCCCCCGGGATGAGTTTTCTTACTTTTTCTCTCTCTCTTTATCACTTTCTGTCTCTCTCTGAAGCACATTCATGGACTATAGCAAAATAATAACAAAAGAAAAAAAGAAAACAAACAAAATTCACAAACTTTTTAATTCAATTGATGAGAGAGAAGACTTAATTATTGAAATCAGGAATGAGAGTAGAGTCATTACTGATGAACTTATAAAAACAAAAAGGATGATAAAATAATACTCTGAACAATTATATGTCGATAAATAAGATAGTCTAGATGAAATGAAAAAATTTTTACAAAGAAACAAACTATCAAACAGAGTCAAGAAGAACATATAACTAAATAAGGCCTATAACAAGTAAGGACATTTATTAATCAAGAATCTTCCCACTGAAAAAGCTTTAGAATCCAATTTTATACCTGGAGAATATTTCCAAATCTTTAAATAAAAACGCCAAACCCTTAGACATTACCCAGACCATAAATGAGGAGAGCATACTTCTTAAGTCACTTCATGAGACCAGTATTAACTTAATACCAAAAATCAGACTAACACATCGCATGAAAAGAAAATTATAGGTTAATATCCCTTATGAGCATACTTAAAAATCATTAGCATAAACAAGAAAACTAAATCCAGCATATATACAAATTACTTTACACCACAAGTAAGTAAAATTTGTTCCACAAATTCAAGGTTGAGTCAACATAATAAACCATAATAATATAATATCCAGATAATCTGAATAGATGCAGAAAAACATTTGACAAAACTCAGCATTCAGTCATGATAAACATACACACACACACACATACACAAAACTCAGTAAACTAAGAATAGAGGGCAACTCTTCCAACCAGATAAAGAATATCCCCAAAAAGTCCTACAGCTAACATAATACTTAACAGTGAGGAAATGAAGTTTCCCATTAAAATCAGAAACAATGCAAAGGTATCCCTTACTATACCACTACTTTTCAACATCGCACTGGAAGTTCTACCTAATGCAGTAAGACAGAAAAAGGAGATACATTATGTACACATTAGGAAGAAACAAGTGAAACTGTGTTCACAGGTGGTATGATTGTTTATGTATAATCTTAATAACAGGAACACTCATTGAACTAATAAAAAATGATAGCAAAGTTGCAGATTATAACATCAATACACAAAAATAAATGCTCTATATACCAGCAATGGTCAACTAGAGTTTGAATTAAACATAATACTATTTACATTAGCACTCAAAATTGAATTACTTATGTATAAATCTAACAAAATATGTAGATTTTTGTGATTTATGTGAAGAAGCTCACAAAATTCTGATTAAAGGAATCAAAGAAGAACTAAATAAATGGAGACCTGTTCTAGGAAGACTTATTGTTGTCAAGATATCCGTTCTCAGCTTGTCTATAGATTCAATACAATTCAAATCAACATCCCAACAAGTTATTTTGTGGATACTGGCAAAGTGATTCTAAAATTTATACATAGAGATAAAACATTCAGAATAAACAACACAATATTGTAGGAGAAGAAAAATGTCTTAGGACTGATGCTACCCAATTTCAACATTTACTATAATGCTACAGAAATTAAGACACTATGGTACTGGTAAAAGAAGACACAAATAGATCAATGTAATAAAATAGAAAGCTTAGAAATAGACCATATAGATATGGTGAGCTGATATTTGACAAAGCATTAAAGACATTACAATGGAGCAGAACTAGTAATCCAAGAAATGGTACCAGAACCTCCATATGTAAAGAAAAAAAAATAATCTAGAAACAGAGCTATACCCTTCCTGAAAATTAACTCAAAATTCACCAAAGACACAAATGTAGAACTTACAACTGTAAAAATTCCAAAAAATAACACTGAAAAAATCTAGATGACATTGGATATGGAGATTTTTTTATATACATTCAACACTAAGGGCATGATCTACATAAAATAAATAACTGATTCAAATATTATTAAAATTAAAAACGTCTGCTCCAAGAAAGACAGTATCAAAAGAATGAGAAAATAAAGCCTCAAACTGGAGAAAATATTTGCAAAAGGTAAATCTGATAAAGGATTGTCATTGAAATATACAATTCTTAAAACTTAAATAAGAAACAATTTTAAAAGTGGACCAAAAGTTTTTAAAGACACTTCACTAAAGAGTATATATAGGTGGCAAATAAGATTATGAAAATATGGCCTATGTCATATGTCATCAGAGAAATACAATTGAACAATAAGATACCACCATGCATGTTATTAGAACGACTAAAATCCAGAACACTGGCAATACCAAATGTTGGAAAAGATTTGGAGTAATGGAGACTCTCATTAATTGATGGTGAACATGCAAAATGGTGTTGCTTCTATGGAAGACATTTAAGCAGTTTCTTTAAAAAGTAAATATGTCCTGACCATACAATCTTGCAATTACTCTCTTTGGTATTTACCCACAGGAGTTAAAAACTTTTATGTCCACATGAAAATCTACACACTGATGTTTATAGTAGCTTTATTCATAATTGGCAAAACTTGGGAAGCAACCAAGAAGTCTTTCAGTAGGTGAATGAATAAATAAATCATGGTATCCAGAAACGGGGGTATTTTTCAATGCTAAAATTAAATGGATAGAAAGATATGAAAAGACACAGAGAAACCTTAAATGTGTATTATTAAGTGAACGAAGGCAAATTGAAAAGGCTACATGCTATGTGATTCCAACTTCATGACATTCTAGAAAAGATAAAACTACAAAGATAGGAAAAAGATAAGTGATTGCCAAGAGTTGAGATGTGAAATGAAGAAGCAGAACACAGAGGCATTTTTAGACAGTGAAAATATGTTGTATAATACATACAACATATGTATTACATGCTATTATATGTTTGTTATTATGTTTGTTCAAGCCCAGAGAATGACAATGCCAAGTGTGAACTCTGATATTAACTCTAATAGGTGATTAAAAAAAATGTCAGTGTAGGCTCATTGATTGTAACAGAAGCATTCCTCTAGTGGGGATGTTGATAGTGGGTGGAGGAGGGGAGAAGCTATGTATGTGTAGGGATGGAGGTATATGGAATTCTTCATATGTTCCTCTCAATTTTATTGTGAATCTAAAACTTTTAAAAATATAAGCCCTGGAACCAGCAGATGGTGTAATGGTTATGTTGCTGAACTCCCACGTAGTCTGTCACAGTTCAAGTCCTGAATCTGACAGCTTAAAACTCACACCACTTGAGAATACTATGCTCGTCATCATCAACAGGTAATAAACCATATCTGTGTTCTACTAATGTCATGCCTCTCTATTTGTTCTCCTGCTATCTTCTCTATACTCTTCTCTTCTTCCTCCCCACCTCCCCACCCCTGATTCCACACTGTCTGAGAAGTATTTCATGTTGGGTAAAGTCTTTTTACAATCAAAATGAGAAATAGTGATTGATTGGTTTGGTTTTTTTTTTTTGGAAATGAAATTAAAGTATGAGTTTGTTTGGTGCAAAACTTTTTGAAATCCTTACATAGCTTTTTCATAATAACATATTTCCATGAACTTTTTTTAAAATGTTTTATTATCATCATAATCTTCTTTATATTACATTGGATTACATATAACTTTACAGTGTATTACATTGCTTTTTCAAAAGAGAATGCCATGCACGTCAGTCAATACAAAGACGTTAATCTCCCCACTTCAACATTCGATATCTTTTCTATGTTTTCCCCAATCATTATTATTATTATTCTAATTATTTCTTAAAACAGTCAATCACTATTTCTCATTTTGCTTGTAAAAATACTTTGTCCATCATGAAATACTTCTCAGACCAATCCAGTTGAGAATACTATACATGTCATCATCAACAGTTAATGATTGTTTTCAAAAAAAATTGGGATAATAATAATAATGATCAGGAAAAATAATAAAAATATATTGGATGATAAAATGGGGATTTTAATGTCTCTGTATTGAATGTTATGCATGGTATTCTTTCTGGAAAAAGAAATGTAATACACTGTCAAGTTATATGTGATTCAATGTAATATAAACAAGATTATGATGATAATAAATCAATTAAAAAAAAAACTCATACCGGATAATGTGCACAAGTGCCCAAAATCAGAAGAGGAGAATGGAGGTAAAGGGATTATAGCATGGCCATCCCCCCACCCTAAAAATTAATAAAGCAATTCTATTTACAATATCATCAAAAATAATGAAACACTTGGGGATAAATTTAACAAAGTAATACAAGACCTTACAAGAAAAACTAAAAGCAAATGTTGAAATTTAAAGGGATCTCAATAAATGGAGAAATACCACATTTACAGATTAGAAATCTATTATTTTTTTTCATATTTTTATTATCATAATAATCTTCTTTATATTGCATTGGATTACATATAACTTTACAGTGTATTACATTGCTTTTTGAAAAGGGAATGCCATGCATGTCAGTCAATACAGAGACATTAATCTCCCCACTGCAACATTCAGTATCTTTTCTATGTTTTCCCCAATCAGTATTATTATTATTCTAATTATGGAGGCAATACTAACCAAATTTATCTACAGATGCCCCTATCAAAATTCTGAATTCTTTTTTTTTTCTTTTGGTAAAGTCAAATTGATTCTGAAGCTTATATGGAAATGGGAGCAAATCAGAATTGCTAAAACAACCTTTAAGAACAAACTCAGAGGACTCACACTTCCCAATTTCAAAACTAATTACAAAGCTACTGTAATCAACAATGTGATATTGGCATATTGATCAATGGAACAGAATTAAGGACTAGGAAATAAACATGTATATCTAGAGTCAACCAATTTTCAATAAAAATGTCAAGATAATTTAATGGGGAGATAGTAATCTTTTTAACAAATTGTACTGGGATCATTGTATATTCACATACAAAGAAAAAATTTGGAGATCTACTTCACCTTCCTCAACACACATATTTAGAATACCTTATAAATCTGAATATGTCATAAAGTTACAAACACATAGAATAAAATTTTAGGAGCATATCTTCATGAATTTGAGTTAGGCAAAACCTTAGATATGTATAATGCTAAGAGCATATATGAAAAAAGAAAGAATAAATAAGTTGGGCTTCATCAAATGTAAAAACATTATTAAAGGATACTGTGATATAAGTGAAAAGGAAAATGATCCAACTAAAAAAACAATAGATCTGAATAGACATTTCTACGAAAGCGGTACACAAATGGTCAATAGCACAGGAAAAGATGTTCAGCATTGTTAGTCATTAGGGAAATGCAAATACAAACAACAATGAGATACCAGTTCACACTTACGAGACAGGCTGTGATGATAATAATAAAACAAAAAATAATGTACTGATCATAGATTGCTGGTAGGGATACAAAACTTTGTAGGTTCATTAGAAATCAATTTGGTAGTTCCTCAAAATTTAAACACTGAAATATCAGATCCAGCAATTTTTCTCCTAGAGAATTAAAATTATACGCTCAAGCAAAAACTGATACATAAGTGTTTGTAGCAGTTGTATTCATAATAGGCAAGAGTGGAAAACACCTAAATGTCAACTGATGAATGGATAATCAAAATTAAATACAGGTCGATAGGTAGACAGATACACAGACACACACATACACACACACACAGTGCAATATTATTCAATCATAGAAAAGATGAAGCACTGATTATGTTACGTCATTGACAAACCTTGAAAATGTTATGCTCAGTGAAAAAAGTCCTGGCACAAAAGCCATACATGTTATAAATTATTTGGAATAAATGTATAGAACTGATGAATCTATAGAGACAGAATGTATATAAGTGTTTTCCAGGGATTCATGGGGAAGAATGAAGAGTAACTGTTAACAGGAAAAACATTTCCTTTTTGGGGTAATAACAATGTTCTGGGATCATATAATGATGGCATTTGTACCACCTTGTGAATAAAATAAAAACCATTGAATCATACATTTTAATATAGTGAGTTTTATTATACTTGAATTATATTTCAATAAAGAATAACATAATGGAAAAATGTAAGCATGTTAACCAATGTGGGGCCAGCAGATGGTATGATGGTTAAGGGTGCTGGACTCCCACATAGCCAACAGTGGTTCAAGTCCTGGACCTGGCGACTTGCTTTCTCATTTTCTCTCTCTCTCCATCTCTCTCTCTCTCTCTCTCTGTCCCTCTTTAGTCGAATTAAAATAAACAAATAAAGTTAAATAAAAACAATTCTAACAAAATAAAATAAATAAATGTATTCTAGTACAGTTTTTGATAGCATTTTTCCCAGGAAGCCACAAGTTGTATCTGAGGCAGGCAGTCGAGAATTATCGAAAAAATTACAATAAATGTGAATATGTTCCAAGCACACCAGAGAGGAAAGGGCATTTAGGCAGAAGAAGGATAGAATTAAAAGTCATACTATTTTGGGGAGTAACATAGAAGGTTTGGGTTTATTAGCACCTAAGCTTTATTAATAAATAATGGACCACAAAGCTTTAAGGGATGTCTAATGTCTCCTCAAAAACCCCTCCTCCTTCTTTGAAATTCATTTATATTCTTATCATAATATATTCCATCATTATTCAGAGAAAGAACCTGAGGAAATTATGCAAGTCTGGGTAATGTGGGAACTGAAGAGAGAGAAATTAGGAGGGTCAAGGCTACTTGGAGGGAATTGCATCAAAGTTGAGAGTGGGAGTAATCCCACAAAGTCTACCAACTCCTATGGGATACTGTGGGATAAACATTGTTTTAACAAAATAGTGGCCCCAAAATATTTACTAGGCCTGGACACTTGGTATAATCTCACAGTGTTTAGGCTAGACTGTGCCAGGTACAGCTTAGCAGACTCTCATAAGCAGATCTGGACTGAGTCTTCCAAGACAGCTAACACACACCTCCCAATAATACCTAAGTCAGAATATGACCAAAATAATAACTATTGTACATATGAAAGGAACAGAGCCTGATGAAGTCCTCACCACTCACTCACCACTCAGAATGTTTCAAGGTAAGTTTCTCCTTAATGTCATCAAATCAGCCTCCACTTTGCCTTGGCAAATAGCTTTCCAATTTAAAACCATGTATTTCTTGCCTTATTCATCTGTCTCAAACTAAATTCAAGTATATTATATTAATGGCTTGGAAGTATTGTGATCTTCCTTTGCCTGGAGAAAAAATATTATCTAAGTTTTGTTTTATTTTCCTTCTTTGATTCAGGGTCAAAATACTACCCTTTTTAGCATGTTTCTCTATTATTCTCATTTCCAGAGAAGTATGAATTATTCCATATCCAAAGAAGCTAGCAGTGTCTTCTGCAAAACTGAGACAGAGAAACAATGTATCCTATTGACAGAAGAGGGACACTGGACTCTAAAAGTATTGATTCAATCATGGCAGGTTTTCTCATAACATCTGGGTCAGCAGGTGTAACTCCTGACTTTGGCAGTGGAATTCTCTGCAGCACATCCAAGTGGTAATCCAAACCTCTGCGTCAACAGTCCTAGGCTTTGCTGTATGGCCCGTGTTGGGAGGCTGATGTCCTGAATGAGACCTATGAATCATTTTCAAGTGGATATTAATAGGGGATAGTCAAGATTATTTAAGATTCAGAAATGCAGCCCTTAGCTCTTGAGTGGACCACTAAGTTTGAAACAGCGAAGGCTCAGAGGTATCTTTAACGAAATCCTTCAGTAGTGTGAAGGGCTACAGATACGGTCTGAAGATATGCTCTGCTTTAGCAACACATAGACTAGAGGGTGGGAAAGATTATAGAGGGAAAGCTCTAATAGAAAGCTCTCTAACTCCAGTAATTGAGACACCGGACTATAGGTTTGCAGTGATTCCACTGAAAGAAAAGAATGGCAGACAATATATATACTTGGGGAAAAATAGGGGTATGGGTTGATTAGAAAAAGGGGGCAACTGATAGGTAAGAACTTGTCCTTTCCATTATCTGTTTACATAGAAATCCATCTAAGGAGAAAGAATGTTAATTAAGATGTTGTGAATTTTAAAGGAGATCTCATTTGTAGAACAAAAATAAAGACCTTCAATATGAGTTGATGTAATTGTTTCCCAGTTTCATTTTCCCTAGGTTTTAGTCTGCTTTTTATTTTCTGTTTTTATAATTGAATACCACAGATTGGCAATTTATAGAGGTTTATTTAGCTCATGGTTTTGGAGGTCCAGGGTCAAGGGCTCATTTGGTGCGGGCTTTCTTGCTAGTGAGGATTCTCTGTCAACTCTTAAGGTGTCACATGCCATCACAGGGCAAGAGAGCAAGAATTTGTGTCCTTGTTTCTCTCTCTCTTCTTATAAAGCCACCAGTATTCCATTATGGAAGCCCACCCTTGTGGGGAGCCGCCCACATCAAAATGGCTGCCATGACCTTCACTGCTTAAAATGGCCGGTGCGACCTTGACACAGACACCAGGAACGCAGACCTCCTGGTTCAGACAAAACTGACAGGTCCTCAATTAAGTCCGCTGTGAACCTCGCCTACCTCCCTCTGCCTTGTGTATATAAGAAAGTGCTCTGGCCCTCAATAAACGAGCAAAAACTTCATACCATCAAGAGCTATGACACTGTGTGAGCTGTGACACTTCTTTCGCTCCCGTGCTAAGACGCTGCGCCGGTTCCAGACCTCCGCCCCCTCGCTCGGGTTCTCTGCCCGATACGTCCCGCAGGCCGGGACACACCCTGATAACTTTATCTAATTCTAATTACCTCCCCAAAACTCCACCAGTTAACATCATAGTCAGATTAAGTTTCCACTCTCAAAATCATCATGACAGAACCAAACTGGGGGCAGAAGGAGGAGACACTTTCAAACCATGGCTCCCTACCTCTAAAATATCTGTTGAACATCTCTAAATCTTCTGGCGCCTAATCAGTGCTCACCTAAACTGTTGTAGTAACTTCCTATTTACAATCCTTGTTATCTTCCTACTACTTCATTAGAATCACCTATAAATCTGGTTAAACATTCTAATATATTATCTGTGTCCAGAATATATAAAGGTGGAACTCAGGAGATAATGTTTGAAACATGCTCCCCAAGTACAGACTTGACCCCTCGCCGTGTGTGTGTGTGTGTGTGTGTGTGTGTGTGTGTGTGTGCGCGCGTGCTTCTTTGCTCAATTTTCCAACCACTTGGCTATAGAATGTTTTTTAACATCAAAATCTGATCACTCGCTGCCTTCAGTAAAATACTGCATTATCTTCCAAATTAAATCAAAGATGATCCTGGCTTCAGATCACACTGACTAAATTTTGTTTCTCCTCCTGCTTTAATATGTCTCTGGTTATTGGTGAGTCCTCCTTCTTCCTGATTATGCATCAAACATTTGAACCCTCTGTTTTTGCTTAGCCTGTTTTTGGAGGTGCTTTTTATCCAGAGAATTTCTTGTTATAGCAAAATTCTAAGGACTGGGATATTACCACTTTTGCAAAACTTCCTAGATCCTGGATACTCTAAGTGTGGTTTTTGGATTAGAACCATCCATATAACCTGCAATAGAATATGCATTTTTTCACAAGATACCCAAGTATTTCAGACTCAAAAGCACTGCTTCAAGAATGATCACAGCCTTAGCACTTTTGTCTGCTAAATTATTGACTCAGATGCTTTTCAGTCTAACAAAGACCTTTTGCAAGAAAAGCACGTATTATACATAGCTGTACTCTTATATGCCCATGTCCCATAAATGCCTGGTTCTCAACAGCAGAAACTCACTTTTATTCTGCTCTATTTCCCCTTTGATGGTTTTATGATGATTAGCATACTCAGTGTGGGTGTATTAAGTTAAAGTTGTTAGACCAGTCATGCTGGTAAGGGTGGAGTTGGATGTGAGGTGGGAATAATTCATGCTTTCCTTTCTCCCAAATGACTATCCTATCTACTACTGTAAGTTGAGACTCTTTGATGTTTTTTACTGTAAAAAGTTTGAAGAAAAATATTTCATAAATATAGATATCTATGAGACTGCCTTTAGAAGGAAGAGATTCAATGAGTCTGACATGCCCATAGTAGAGCATTTACACCTCATCAATATGAATTGAGAGGAAATAAGCAAGTATTCAACATGGGCCTACCCACCTGCACATGTACTGACTATGAGCACAGTTAGAGAACTATTCTTTTGTATTATGAATTACTTCTATCTTCAAGTCTCTTAGAAATCTCAGAATTTTAAGCACAAGGATTCAAGTAATTAAAACCTGTTAAACTGTTCTGCATGAACAAAAGAATTGGAGTCAATATAATATTAAAATGCCTAGGCATTGAAGACTCTTGGAAATAAAAGAAAAATGTTATTGGGCGGATTTTGTATGCTGCAAAAGTTATTAAGAATGCAGTACGGTGTCTAATATTTTAAGTACACTTTTAAAAAAAGAATTATTTATTTCATTTTGTTTATTCATTCATTTATTTTAATTTGACCAGAGAGAGACACAGAGAGAGAGAGAGGGAAAGTGAGAAAGCAAGCCACCAGGTCCAGAACTTAAACCATGGTTGGCTATGTGGGAGTATCCAACACCTTAACCACTATGCCACCTGCTGGCCCCTTAAGTATACTTTAATGGTATACTTAATAATCAGAGTTATAATGGCATACTTAATCACCAATAACCAGAGACATATTAAAGCAGGAGGAGAAACAAAATTTAGTCAGTGTGATCTGAAGCCAGTATCATCTTTGATTTAATTTGGAAGATAATGCAGTATTTTACTGAAGGCAGTGAGTGATCAGATTTTGATGTTAAAGAACATTCTATAGCCAAGTGGTTGGAACATTGACTAGATAAGGAGTTGAAAATCATCCAAAATCATCCAACATCAAACTTGAATTAGTTCTCCTTGAAAGAGCAAGAGGCATGAGAGAGGTAACACAAATAATTATCCCAGTTTTATCAGAACTCAGAGATCTCCTGGGAATGCCAGGACAAGAAGGCAGTTATATTCAAAGAGTAATAATTCTGATAGGGATTACATGGGGGAAAGGAAAGTATAAGAGTATGAAGAAACACCAAGGGTTTCTGTGTGTTATTGTCCTCCAATATACTAAACGATCCTTATGTCTTGATTGGAATTGGAATCCATGATCAGAATCAGATCAAAGTCTGATCAAAAAAATTCTCTGAGATAACTTTATATATGATTTCCTTACAATCCTTCACTGTTCCCCTTTAAGACTATGGCAGGCTAGGTCTATCCAGAATATCTGCCTAGAAAGGAGAAAGACCTTGAAAAGGAGGGGCAGGGTAGGTTTTGTTACATATGTGTCCCCATCTTTCTCCATAAAAGTAACAAAACCTGTGAGGAAAGATGGGGACACATATGTTGGGCCTACCCTGTATAGAGACATTAAGTGCATAGACTATATTTGGGAGACAAACTTAGAACATCAGTGATTCCACAGTAAATATGGAAGTTGAGCTTTATCAGTCAGCAAAATTCCTTGAAGTCCTTCTAGGTACTGTGGCTATCAGAAACTGCAATCAATGTACCTACATATAATCCATTTTGAGACTGCTTCTGCAGACCTCACTGAAGACTTGTACTGGGTATCCATAGTTCTCAGTACTGGCATTTTCTTCTCCTCACTTAATAGCATTAAGGGTTAGTTTTTTGTACCAGAGTGGGAATTGACCCAAGTCAACAAAGTGAAAACTTGACTCTAATTTGGTTGAAGAACTTGAGTTCCACTAAGGCACATTTATTACCTACCAGGAAAATATAGATAAAAGGATGTTTTGGGTAAAATAGCATTTTGAAAACAGTATAATATTTTTAAGTTAAGAGAACAAGTTGTTTCATTCTTCAGAATAAGCTTTGGCCTTTGGTAAATCATTAGGTTTTGTGAATTAATATTTTCGGAAAAAAGCTGATCATAATTAGTGAAAATAATTTTTTCCATATTTTTATATAAATCAGAGTTTATTACTTTTTTTTAGTTTATTACTTTTTACACTTAATGTAGCTGGAACTAAAGAAGTTGGTGTTTTTAGGGGATCTACTTTAGTGATGGAATAGGAATGTATGGTACATGAACATATTTGAAAGTGGTGGTGGATGCCCAGAACTGTTTGATGATGAATTTACTAAATAATATGACTATTCATAGATAGTGTCCATGTAAATGCCAGCCTGATGCTGTTTGGATTATAGGATATTGATTTACTGGGAATTTTCTGGCTTGTAATAACAACTATTAATTTTTAAGTATTTACTATGAGGTAGGTACCAAATGCTGTACAAGTTTTTGGTTTTTGCTATCTTGTTTAATCCTTGGAACAACTTTATATGACAGTTATTACATTCTCATTTTATGTATAAGAAAAATTGAGACCCAGAGAGGTTAAGTAACTTATTCACAATCATGAAGCAATTAAGTAGCAGAACTTGTACTTAAACCCAAGTCTTCCTGACCCCAGAATCCTTATCTGCTATATTTATTTAATTACTACCTTTTGTTGTTGTTGTTGTTGTTGTTTTTTGAGAAATTGTGCTACAGGGCTCATGTGCTTGCTAGGGAGACAGAAAGACAGCAAATGAGAAATTACCTCCAGGGAGGATGGCCACACCACAATTCCTTCTCCTCCATCCTTTTCTTGGGATTTTCAGGCATGTATGCACATGTGCCCAGTTTTAAGTGAGTTTTTTTTTTTTTAAGAATTACTTTATTTGACTTTATTACTTATTTATTTATATTTGACCAGAGACAGAGAGAGAGAGAGAGCAAGCAAGCTGCCAGGTCCAGGACTCAAACCATAGTCAGTCATGTTGAAGTCGAGCACCCTTAACCAGCACGCCACCTGTTGACCCCTTTAAGTGAGTTTTAAGCCGCTGGGTCTGGGACTCGAATTGTCAACTACATGGGAATCTAGTGACAATCATCACACCATCTGCTGGTCCCACCACCTGGTATTTCAATATAGCAAGAACCTTTCCTGAATTCTATTAGTATTTTCATCCCACTATTGTTCCTAATTTGTCATTGGTCTCCCCCTCCTCACCGCCCCCCCCCCAAATAGAGTACAATGTCTAGGACACTGAACTATTGTGTCTTTTGTTCTGTTTCTGCTCAAATTTGCTAATGTTCTAGTTCATTTATTTCTTGGAGAATAGTAACCACCTTCTAACTGATTTCCTTGTCCTCAGTATAAAGCTCTGCAATCCATTTTCCTTTCAATATCCAGAACTGCATCCAACCCAAATACCTGTCCTATACTTAATATTTTAGCAAGACAGAACTTCTTACTTTTATGTGACCATCCCTCAGCACTCTTTACTAGTTACTGCCTCTACTTAAAAATCTTTCTATCTACATTCTCAAATTCAATAATTCTGAAGATTCATTGCCAGGCACTGAATAACATAGTGAACAAGGAAATGAATAAACCAGGGCCAGAATGTGGCATAGTAGTTAAGGTGCTAGACTTCCACATGGCCAACTATGGTTCAAGTCCTAGACCTGGAGACTAAAAATCATGTTGGATGTCTGCATGCATGTACAAAATCACAAAAAGAGAATGGTGGAGAAGGGATTGCAGCATGGTCATCCTCTCGGGGGGGGAGGGGGGAGGGTGATATCTCTCTCTGTCTCTCTGCCTCTGTCTCTCTCTCTCTCTCCAGTGAGTGCACATGCCCTATGGCCCATAAATAAATAATGGGGGAGAGAAATGAATAAGGACATAACTTTCCTACTTGTAAGAAGGTCTGAGATAATGTGCAGGATAGGTTAGTATATGAGCAGAGAAGGGGCACACTTACCATAGCCAATGAAGCTGGGTTGAATCTTCAGAATTTCTCTCAGTTAAGTTTTGCTTAGATGATATTGAACTGAACCAAAGAAGATGCTGGACAGAAAACATCATTGAGAGATTATTCTTTATGATATCTCTTCACATCTTGACTTTTATTTCATATCATCTTTTTAAGGATTTTTGAATTGTATACAACTTTGAAAGATACTGCTAACATCTCCTCCTAAGGCAGAGGGAAGATTTATTTCCTTATTAACAAAATATGTCTTTCCCTGGACAAATGTTTGGCATGTTTTCAGGCAGTCCCTTATATGACTAGGGCCTCCAAAGTTAAGGTCTCCTTAACAGTGACACATACCTACTATGTGTACAGTATTCACTTGGGTCCCTTCATGTCACTCCTTCAGAACTAGGGGAGCAAGGGGAACTGATGGAAACAGGAAGCTCATGTGTGTTGCCTTCTGTGTTACGAGTAATAAAGTCCTTCATCTCTGACCCAGTAGTCTAATATTTTCTACCTATATCTATGAAACTGTGGGACACTCACTGTGGACTTTCAAGTAGGGTAGAATCTCAGACGTTCCACAGTTATTGTCATAATTGACTCACAATGGACTAAATAGAAAAAAAATAACTTCTCTCCAGGGTGATAGACTTTTTAGTGACTCCAGGAGGTTATTCTAACCCCTACACTTTTATAGACAACCAGAGAGATGAAGTAAGTTTTCTAAAGCTACACAGCTTATTCATTGCTGTGTGGAAGCTAGACAGTCTTGAGCAAAAATGATGAATTCTGGAATCATTTTAGATCATAATATTATTACTTACTAGCTTCAGATTTTCATATATTTCTGAGCCATGACTTACTTATATGTAAAATAAGGTTAATAGATCTATGCCGAAGGGTAGTTGAAAGGATAGAATCTAAAGGGATAATGTCAGAAGCCATCTAGTAGAGGGCCCAGAACAACCTAGTGGCTTAAGTCCTCATTCTTTCTTTTGCAGGCACAAAACTAAAACTTAATTCTGCTGAGGTTATCCAACACTTTTAGGATCTTCTTTTCTGTTGAATCTTGAAGAGTTACTAAGCCATCTTCCTGACTGATTCTAGGTCTAGTATTTAAGTTTGCTCAATTCAGAAGTACCAGCAGAAGGGACACTGGCCAGCATATTGCAGAGGAAATTATTTGAAGTAGAGTCTTTAAATCAGACCTGAAAATGGTCCAGATAAAACTGACTTCTGGCTGAACCTATTTCCCTCAGCTTTTATGAATTGAAGTCATTTCATTTCTCTCTGCCCCTTGTTAGAGATGAGATTAAACAGATTACTTTGCCTCATGGAGAAATTAAACACATTAATTAAGAGTTTTTATAATTCACAGCATTTTATTGGCTAAAGCCCAGTGTGAATGGGCTCATATTGAGTTCCAAGTATGTCTTTTCATTATACTTTTCTATCTGGCTCTTGTGAACAGAGTGAGAAGTCTCACCAGCTTTCTTGCCAGCCTGAAACATGTCTAGCCATTTTTTACCTAGTGGGAAACTTGGACTCAATATATTTGTAAAGCAAATTGGTTCCCTTGAATGATGTAATTTGTAATCAAGGGTCAAGGATACATGGTAGTGATTCTCACAAATCACAGCTATTAAGAAAAGCCATGACATACCCCTCTACCCCCACACCTAAACTCCCAGGCTGTAAAATCAACTGACATTTTTTTATAGGATTTACACATAAAAGGGTATCACTTTCACTGGAATTTCTGCTGAAATTCTGAAATAAGGCAGCCAGGCTGAAAAAAAGAACCACAGAGAGTGTAGAGTTTCTTCTTGGTGCAATAATGACAAAAACATGAAGATCAACAAATTGTCCATTTATTCCTTTTCCTGAGACAGTTCAAGTAGTGAGACTTCTTGACCAATACAAAAATTTTAAACTGTTTCTAGGGCCAATGTTAGTTAATTGAGAAAACCTGGGTCCCCAACCCTATGCTGGATCCTGGCAGTGAAAAAGAAAAAATAATGTATGAAGCTCAGTTCTTCCCCTCCAGAAACATAGAGTCAGGGTAACAAAAAACATAAAATGAACATCCCAAGTCAACCAACACCATGTGGAAGGCTTTGCTGATGTCTATGGTTTACTGAGTCTCTTCCAAAGAAACTCCGAGGAGTGTTCCCTGTGTTTAGAGGGGATAGAAAAGGCTTCATGAATGAAGAGAGTAAGGTAACATACCTTTCTCATTAAAGACAAAAACAATATACCGTGTTGTTTTAATCTTCCAGAGGGCACATGAGCTTACTGGAGAGAGGCACAGAGACAGAGAAAGGGGGAAAGTGAGAAAGCACTCTCCTTGGGATATGGTCGTGCTGTAATCTCTTCTCCTCAATTTCTCCCTTCTTTTAAAGAAAGATTTTGGGCACACATGCACAAGCTCTTGGCATGCTTTCTAAGTTGTTGGCTCAGGGACTCAGACTATATGGTTGGCTATATGGGATCCAGGCAACCCATTACCGTGCTACGAGATAACTCTATACTTTTTTTTTTTTTTTGGAGAGGCTTTTTTTCACTATAGGGCATGTGTGCTCACCAGACAGAGAGAGACATAGAGAAAGAAAGTGAGAAATCACCCCCTGGGGG
>NW_006159501.1:1980629-1999274 GCF_000334495.1 Tupaia belangeri chinensis
CCGGCATGAGTTTTAAGCCACTGGGTCCGGTACGCAACCCGTGGTCAACTATGTGGGAGTCCAGACATAGCCATTACGATAACTACCGGTTCTCTATACATTATTTTTTAACAGCTTTATTGAGGTATAATAGATACATCAAAAAAACTGCACGTTTAATATATGCAGTCTGATGAGTTTAAACGTTTCATATCCTGGGACCATAGCATAATGGCTATGTCGTTGGACTCCCACGTAGTAGACCACGGTTTGAGTCCTGGATCCAGTGGCTTAAACTCACACCGGGGGCGTGTGCGTGCATGCCCAAGATCCCAAGAGGAGAATGGAGAAGGGATTGTGGTGTGGCCATCCCCCCTGGGGGGTGATTTCTCGCTTTCTATCTCTGTCTCTCTCTGTTTGTCTTGCGAGCGCATGTGCCCTACAGCAAAAAAAGCTTCTCCAAAAAAAAGAAAAAAAAAGTTTCATATCCCTGTGTAATCATCACCCTTATGAAGGTAATATGAAGGAATTTCAAAAAAATCATGAAAAAATAAAATAAAGTATGTCTACTCTGGGAAAAAAATACAATTCTTGCATAGTTTTTCAAAATATACATTTTCCATAAATTTTTGAAAACCCCTTATACATATTTGTGGCTTCTGAAAGTTTTCTGTGTCTTTTCATGATGTGTGTGTGTGTGTGTGTGTGTGTATGTGCATGTAAAGAGGTAACAATATTCAATATGAAATTTTTCCTCTTAACAAATTTTCAAGTGTATAATACCATATTGTTAACTATGGGCATTATGCTGTGTGGAAAGTCTCTAGAACTTACTGTTCTGTTTAACTGAAACTTTATATTCATTACTTCACAACAACTCCTCATTTCCTCCTACCACCCCTGCTTGCCATCATCTTAGTCTCTGCTTCTGTGAGCCTGACTATTTTAAATACCTAATATAAGTGGAATCATGCAGTATTTGTCCTTCTGTGACTAGATTACTTCATTTGATATAACATCCATAAGATTCACACCTTTTAAAATGGCTATCTTAAACAAAGAGATAATAAGTGTTGACAAGAACAGGTAGAAATGGAGATTTAGTATGTTGCATGGTAACCACGTAAAATGGTGCTGCCATTACAAAGACAATATAATCATTCTTCAAAACATTAAATATGGAACTACTATATTATTCAGCAATCTCATTTTTGGGTGTATTTACAAACAAATAAATAAATAAACAAACATCTCAAAGACATATCTTCACTACCATTTATTGCAGCATTATTCACAATATCAAAATATGGAACCACTCGAAGTGTGTATTGCTATATAAATGAGTAAAGGAACTAATAAACAAATAAAATATTATTCAGCCTTCAAAATAAATTACATATACTACTTAATTCATCATTTTCTTTTTACAGTAGTGAACATTGTGTCTATCTCATAGAAAGGTGCCAGAGAATGCTAGCTTATTTAAATTGAGTAGAAATGGGGCCCTCATGTGGTGTGGTGGTTAAAGCACTGGACACCCACATGGTTGATCATGGTTTGAGTGTCAGACCTGGCAACTCGAAACTCATACTGGATGTGTATGCATGCATGCCCAAAATCCCAGGAAGAGAATAGAGGAGAAAGGATTGTAATGTAGTCATCCCCCTGGTGGGTTATTTCTCACTTTCCCTTTTACTGTCTCTCTGTCTCTTTCCAGTGAACATATGCTCCCTATGAAAAAAAACCTAAAGTAAAAGCAAAAAAAAAAATTAAATGGAAATAAATTTGAATACTTTCTACATAGAGGTATGTAATGTTCTTTTTTTTCTTTTTCTTTTTGAGAGGTTTTTGCTATAGGGCATGTGCACTTGCCAGAAAGACAAAGAGAGACAGAGAGACAGAAAGTGAGAAATCATTCGCTGGGGGGATGGTCATGCCTCATTCTCCTCTCAGGATCTTGGGCATACATGCACACATGCCTGGCATGAATTTAAGTCACTGGGTCTGGGACTCGAACCACAGACAACTACATGGGAGTCCAGTGACATAGCCATTACGCCAACTGCTGGTCCCTGTAATGTTCTTTATAAATGTAATTTTTAAAGTTTTCAAGGTAAATTTTTCTAGCATCATTCTAGTCATATAATGTGGGGTTGAGGGCAGTTTTGAGGCTGAACTAAACAAATTTCTAGGTTCTCTCATATATTAGGTGAGGAATTTTGCTTTCTATGTAGGCTGCCACTCCCTCTCTCACTAAATAAGTGAAGGCCTTAGGCTATTTTTATCATGTTATTTCTCTGTTAGTTTTTCATTCACAGAACATAGAAATCAGTGTCTTGCAGAAAAGCGGAATATTTCTATCCTTTTGAAAATGGTCTATGAAGGTCTTAACTTCAAACCACAGATTGGTAGTCCAGTTTTTTTGTTGTTGTTATTGTTGTTTTGTTTTTGTTTTTTTTTTTTTTGAGAGGTTTTTGCCATAGGGCGCGTGTGCTCGCCAGTCAGACAGGGAGAGACAGAGAGACAGAAAGCGAGAAACCACCCCCCAGGGGGGATGGCCACGCCGCAATCCCTTCTCCTCCATTCTCCTCTCAGGATCTTGGGCACGCATGCACATGCGCCTGGAGTGAGTTTTAAGCCACCGGGTTTGGGATGCGAACCGCAATCGACTACATGGGAGTCCAGCAACATAGTCATTATGCTAACTGCTGGTCCTGGTAGCCCAGTTTTAAAAAGCTTAGTCATCCCTATGTAGAGGCAAAAATCTAAAACTGACTGTAGTGGACTGATGGCTCTTGTCCCTTCAAATTTATGTGTTGAAATCAACACCCCCAAAGTGATGGTAAAAGAGATGGGGATTTTGGGTTGTATTGGGATATAATTAGGTCATAGGGGTACATCTCCCATAAGTGAGAGTATTGTCCTTATAAAAATGACCCCAGAAAGCTCTCCTGTACTCTTTCCATCATGGCATGACATGTGAAGACAACGATGAGAAGACCACAGTCTGTAACCCAGAGAGTGCCCTCACAGAACTGAACTATGATGACACCTGGCTCTCAGACTTCCTGCCTCCAGAACTGTGAGAAATAAATTTCCATGATCTAGAAGCCTGCCAACTGTATTGCAAAAGCTCAAATTAAGACATTTGTGAAATTTCTTTGAGTTGCCTATGGAGTTTGCTATCCTTGTCACCATGCACAGTGCTCACATAACTTTCTTTTGGCTTTTTCACCTTGTCCATAAACTCATTCCCCAGTAAAGTCTGCAAAATGAGAGTCCATAGACTATAACCATTCTGCAAATGGATTATTTCATCTTCATATAGGGTTAAAAGCCAAGAACAATAGAGTAAATTATAAATATTTGAAAATCTAAAGAGATAACTTAAGAATCAGAATTTGGAGCTTCCTAAAAGCAAAAACAAAAGCGAAATGGAAGGTATGGTGACACTAAATTCTCCTTCCTTAATAACTATTGACCAGAGTTGAATAGCAGCCTTCTTGCCACATTGCCACAAACCTCTCTAATGTCTCCATAGTAAGGATGAGTTTCAGTTTTAATTTGTTGTGATCTTGAGCTGCTTTCTTCTTATGACAGAATTCAGAGAAAAATAAAATAATTATTTTACTTATACTTCTACCAAATAGGAGAAAATAGATGATAGGTAACAAACATAGATTGATCTAGTGCCTCTCAGGTGTCAGTGGGTCGTACAAGTTGTTGGGACACAGCAATAAATGAGAAAGAAATATACTTGTAGAATTTACACCCAAGGGGAGATTTATAGGCAATGTGCAAGTAAACCCATAAATAAGATGACCTGAGGGAATGCAAGAGTTCTATAAAAAACATAAAATAAAATAGAATAATGTAGCGTGAACAAAAGGGAAAAGAGTGGAGGGGATGATTTTAGAAAGGCAGGAAGGGGATAGATCAAGAAACCCCTTTTCAGGACAGAGTTTAGATTCTATTCTTAGTGTCATGAGCAGTTATCATGGAATTTTAAGCAAGAGAAATAAGATTTGATTTGTTCTTTAGGACATTAAAAGGTGATTAGTCAGGACCAGCATAGGGTGCAATGGTTACATCACTAGACTCTCACACAGCCAACTGTGGTTTGAATCTCGGACCTGGAGGCTTAAAACTCACGGTGGGTGTGTGCACATGCATGCCCAAAATCCCGAGAGGAAAATGGAGGAGAAGGGATTGTAGTGTGGCCATCCCTCTTGGGGGTGATTTCCTGCATTTTTATCTTTCTGTCTCTCTAGAAAATGCACACACCCTGTAGCAAAAATTTCTCGAAAAACAGGTGGTGATTGGTCTGGTTCCATGACCTGGTGGTTAAGGGAGTTAGATCCCACAAGGCCAACTCCACCATTTGAGTTCTGGCCTCAGTGGCTTGTAAAATACTGAGTATATGTGAAATTGAGGAAAAAGGGAAATTGAGGAGAAAGAGATTGTGACATGACTACATCCTATGAGGGCCTGTTTTTCCCCTCTTTCTTTCTCTCTCTGGTGAATGTATGTATCCTCTGGCAAAATATTAATAGGTCATCACATGGTTGCTGTGAAAGAGGGGACTCTCAGGAGTAAAATGAATTTCAACTCTTCTCATAGTAAGGGAGGTGGTGAGAAACAATCAAATTTAAGTATTTTTTAGAGGTGTCAAGAACAAGACTTATTTCGAGATTGAATTTGGAGTATGTAAGAAAGACAAAGAAGAAAGTGAAGTTCTGGGCTTTGAACTACTGCAGGGAAGAGGTGAGGAACTTTTAAATAAGGAGGATTGGAAATAGGGCTGGATGGGAGAGGAAAAACATATTTTGGCAGCAATCAGAGCATTGTCACTATTTCAGTCACATTGGATAGAGATGATTAATAAATAGCTAAATGCAGATATAGAGTGTACCAGAGAATATAGAGTGTGGAACTTCAAGAAGAGGTCTTGGCAAGAATAATTTAGTGACTGGAACTGAATGAGATAATTTATGAGAGGGTATATATAAGAAGAGAGAAAATATAAATAGAGAGAATATTCTTGGGTCACACCAATATTGAAAGTGAAAGAGTTAAAAGCTATATCAACAGTGTTTGACCAGAAAAAGGCATTGGGATAGAAGAAAAACCAGTTGAGGATAATCTTACTGAAATCTAGGCAATAGAATATTTCAAAAAGATCAATCAAGTATTTCATATGCTACTAAGAGGTCAAAGGCAATTGACTAAAACTCGGTCATTATCTTTGGCAAGATTTAGCTTCTGGTAAAAATTCTAAGAAATATATTTCAATGGCAGAGAGATTAAAAAAGCATAGAATTGGGTTGGGATACTGTAAGGAAACATTATGGACATATTACTTTGAAGATTTTTAATGTTAAAAGAAGAAAAAAATGTGGAGAGCAATTTGGATTTTCAGAAGGATGTTAGTGTGTTTATGGGAGTTATTCAATAGAGGAAATGACTTACAGTATAGAAATTCAGATCCTTAGAAAGGTGATGCAATTAGGGATAAGTGGGGGATTTGGAGTCAAGCCAGTGCTTGTACTTCATTGTTTTTTCTTAAATTTTTTTCGTTGATCTCAGTACACCTTTACATCATACAAAAATAAATTTTCCCAGCAAGACTACATTACATTCATATAGCCAAAGGTATAGTCTAGCCAAAAGTATGGTACTTCCTTTATTGCAATAGGAGTTCACAGAATGTAAATTTAGATACCAGCATTTTGTTAAAGTGATTTGTTAAATTGATCCTATAAAGACAAGGCAGGGTTTTTTTGTTTTGTTTTTAGAAAGAGATTTCTTTCTGTAGGATATGTGTTCTTGCCAGAGATACAAAGAGTCTGAAAGTAAAAAATCACCCTCTAGGGAGGATGACCACACCACAATCCCTTCTCCTCCATTCTCCTCTGGGAATTTGGGGCAATCCCACACATGTGTCCAGCATGAGTTTAAAGCCACCAGGTCCAGGACTTGAACCCCAGTCAACTACATGGGAGTCCAGTGACATAACCATTATGCCACCTGCTGGTTCCAAAACATGGCAGTTTTAATCTGAGTTCATATCTTTTCTTCATAGTTAGGATCAGCTAAGATTAGGGGTGACTAGCCAAAGAGCTTTTGGCAGAGAAAAGACATGAAATAGTTGTCTTGAAGAGTGGGAGAGTGAATTGAGTAAATGTGTGCCCCTTTGAAATGTGTGGTTAGAAATATGAAGTGAGTCCCTTCAGTGTAACTGTGCTATCAGCCAGAACACTCAGTAACTTGCATGCAAAAGTGGAGCAAGCAGGAAATCAGATTTAACTAGAAATGGGAAATTGATGACATTTATGATAGAGGAGTTATAGAGCTGAGCCATGAAATCTAAGCCAGGATGCTTGGTGAAGAAAAATGACATGTGAGGAATTGAAAGTATAGAGCCAACAGGTTTGATGATTGAGGGTTTGCTAGTGTGGGAACTATAGAGTATTTGGAAGGATGAAAATAACAGGGTTGAAGAGTGGAATTTACATTTATGGGTCACTTTATCATGTAAACTGTCAATTGTGATTTATAATTCTATGTGTCAACCTAGCAAGGTGATGGTGCCCAACTGTTTTGTCAAACACCAGTTTAATTGTTGCTGTGAAGGTAAGTTTTAAATGTGAGTAAAATTTAAGTCAGTAGATAAATGTGAATAAAGCAGAATATGCTTCTTAATATAGGTAGGTCTCATTCAATCATCTGAAGAACAAAGACTAAAATTTCCCAAAGAAGAAACTCAAAACTTCAGCATGGAAACTCTACCTGAGTTTCCTATCTTGATTCTATGAAATCAGGATTGCAACTTCTACTCTAAATTGAATTTCCAGCCTGCTGGCTTGCTCTACAAGTTTCAGACTTGCAGTTCCCACAATTTCATGACCCAGTTCCTTAAAATAAATCTCTCTGTGTATGTAATTGTATACCAACAGATAAGGATAGACATAGGATAAGTAGACTAA
Source organism: Tupaia belangeri chinensis (assembly GCF_000334495.1). NCBI lineage: Eukaryota > Metazoa > Chordata > Mammalia > Scandentia > Tupaiidae > Tupaia > Tupaia belangeri. Next base: position 1,987,595 of record NW_006159501.1, read on the forward strand.
AACAGATATCTATTGAGCTATGGAGCACCCAAACTATTACAACAATCTTTTTTGGGTTTGGAATGTTAATCAGATTAAGTATTATCTTGCTTAAAACAGCCAAATTTTCCTGGAAGTATTGAGAGTAAAATCCAAAATCCTAATGTGGTCTACTACAAGACTCTACATAATCCTATCTTTACCCCAACAGGAGATCTTACTTTATCTTACTTCATGCTGTGACCCTTTTTCTTTCTACATTTATTTATTTATTTATTTATTTATTTATTTTTGATCTTCAGAAACAAATATTTATTTTTGAGGTAGAAATCTTTTTTTTTTAGACGTATTTTTACTGTAGGGTGTGTATACTTGCCTGAGTGAGAGAGAGACAGAAAGACAAAAAGTGAGAAGTCATTGCACAGGAGGATGGCCATGCCACAAACAATCCTTTCTCTTCCATTCTCCTCTTGGGATTTTGGCCATGGACACACACATGCCCTGCATGAATTTAATGTCATCAGGTCAGGGACTCAAACAGCAGTCAGCCTTGTGGGAGTCCGGTGATATAATATTTATTATGCCATCTACTGGTCCCAAAATCATTTTTTAAATTTATTTTGAAATTTCCTTTATATTCAATCACTGTGCATCATTATAACACACTAAGATAATTTTCCCATCATGAATACACTGTATATTGGTTCAATCAAAGACATTACTATATGCATCACCAACAGATCATTTTCCATTTCTGTGACCCTTAAATATTTCTTTCTTTCTTTTTTCCCTGGATTCCCACCCTCTCACTCTCCCCGATTTCTCACTCTCCTCCTGCATTGTCTCTAGTATCACTATTGCTACATTCTAAAAGTAGTGCCCCCTTTCCTGTTCCTTTAGCACAACAGACCTCAGAATCTGTGCTGACTTCTTAGGGTTGTGTGGTAAAATATACAGCACCTGTAGTCAGATTTTCTGAATCCTATCAGAGCTCTGCTGCTTATTAGATCTATGACCTTTACCAGGTCACCTAACTTTGTGACCTCCTGGACTAGAATAGTACCTAGAACGTGATATGCATGAATGCATGTTGTTAAGTTGCAAAGAAGAAAGAAGAAGAGAAAGTAAAATAAAAATTCTATGCCTATTTCTAAACATATCATGCCACTTGATAGCTGGATAATGCTGGAGAAGTTTCTTAACTTCTCAGTACCAGTTGCCTCATGTTACTTCACACAAGTATGTGATGATGGCTGGATAAAGGTCACAAATGAGAGTGCATTATAAATGAAAGAGCAGGGGCCAGCAGGTGGCGTGGTGGTTAAGGTGCTGGACTTCCACATGGCCAACCACGGTTCGAGTTCTGGACCTGGTGGCTTTCTTTCTCTCTCTTTCTCTCTCTCTCTCTGCCCCTCTCTGGTCAAATAAAAATAAATAAGTGAACAAATAAATAAAATAACTCTTTTAAGAAAATGAAAGAGCAAAATATAAATGTAAAGGAGGACTCATTTTCCTTTTTGAATAGTGCAAGTTATTCATCTTAAATTACTTAATGCTATTATTAAGGTCATAACAGAATGTCTCTGAGTAACAACGTTCAAATTTAACTTTAAAAATAGTTAAATGACGGGAACCAGCAGTTAGCGTAATGGCTATGTCGCTGGACTCCCACGTAGTCGACCGCGGTTCACGTCCCGGACCCGGTGGCTTAAAACTCACACCGGGCGCGTGTGTGTTCATCTTAAATTACTTAATGCTATTATTAAGGTCATAACAGAATGTCTCTGAGTAACAACGTTCAAATTTAACTTTAAAAATAGTTAAATGACGAGAATAAGAAATGCTGTGTCACACAATGCTGTAAGGTTTACTTTACTGAATTTAGATTTTCTAGTATTAAATTTAAATTTTTTTTTAATTTTCTAAACACTTTACAGAGTTTATTCTTTCAGTATATTCTGTAAGAAATATCTAATTCTTAAAAATTTTGAAAGTTAAGATTTTACTAGCAGCACTAGATGAAAAGAAAAGGAAAATGCATTGCCATTCTTACTTTACTTTCTAACAGAAATCTATTATTTTTAAATCTCATCTCAAGGTTTTTCTTTGTTTTCCATTTTTAAAAATGCTAACTTAGTGTTCATCTAGATAATGGGGTAGGAAGGGAAAAACTCTTCTCTTAACATCTTCATGTATCCACTAAATATTCATGTCAGACTAGCCCACACAATACCTATAGCATTTATTTTTACCTGTGGTCTGGGGGATGACATTATTTCTGATCAGATAGATTACTATATAAACTCGCCATAAAATAAGATAGAGAATGATAAAATAGTATCCCATGTGTAGCTATTAAATGAATAAACTTATTTAAGAACAAACCCTAATGTAGTCTTTGATTTGAAGTAATTTAATTGGAGTAATCTCATAGCCAGGCAACCCCTTTATGAGGCTATTATTTGTAAAAGAGCATATTTTTTTTTCTTTTTCTTTTTTGGAGAGGTTTTTTCACTATAGGGCGCGTGCGCTCACCAGACAAACAGAGAGAGACGTAGAGACAGAAAGCGAGAAATCACCCCCCAGGGGTATGGTCACGCCGCAATCCCTTCTCCTCCATTCTCCTCCCGGGATCCTGGGCACGCACGCACACGTGCCTGGCGTGAGTTTTAAGCCACCGGGTCCGGGACGCGAACCGCGGTCGACTACGTGGGAGTCCATCAAGATGACCATTATGCTAATTGCTGGTTCCCTGTAAAAGAGCATTTTAAATGACATGCTTAAAAAGAAAGCATCCTCATTTTTAAACTTTATTATTTTTTTTAATTTATCAAAATTTTTATTAGATAGCAAATGACAAAATTATGATAGTTGTTGCTTATTATGTGTTTAATCTGGAATTCAGCTGTGATCTGTAAAGGTACTTATGTGGTCAAACTTTATAAAGTTTCATGAAAGGACATGTACCTTAATTATAAGGGGATCATCAGAAGCTTATTTTGAAAGCATTAAATTTTAATTTAAAAGTAGCTGTATAGAAAATTAGATTCTGTTCTTATATTGCAACAGTGTGGAAAGGGAGCCCAATCCCATATGGACATCTACAGTTCATATCCCAGCCCTCGTGGCTTGAAAAAACATACCGTGTGTTTGTGTGTGTGTGTGTGTGTGAAAGCAAGAGAGAGATAGAGAGAGAGAAAGAGAAATCTGACAGGATGGAGAAATGAAGGAAGAAAGGATATGGCCATGATCCATTGGGGGTGCTTTCTCTCTCTCAATCTCCCTCTTTTTCTCTCTAGCACATGTGCCCTCTGGAGATAAAATAAGAAAAAATAAGAAAGAAACACTGTTTAAAATGGCCAATTAGAGACACCCAGCACAACTCTTGACTCTTTAAGATGGCCAATTAGAGACACCCAGCACAACTCTTCTCCATGGAGAAAGACCAAATAACAACAACAAAATAATGACAACAAAAAACTAAAACAAATTCTTAATACATAACTACACATGCAATAGAGAAAATAGGAAGGAACACTGGATTACAACAATGTAAAGAGAAACTGCTGAGGCACCAGGACTTAGGATGGAAATGTGCAAAAGGAGACAAAGGACCAGGCCATGACTGACCCGGAGCAGAGGAGAACTCTCCACTGCAGGAAGACACCCACGTGTCAACACAAGGACACAAGAAAATATGACTCATGCAAAGGAATACAATAATTCTCCAGTAATAAACTACAAAGAAAGAGGAAATCCAAAAAGTGTCAGAAAAAATTTTAAATAATGATCTTAAGAGAACTCAAGGAAAGGCAAAAGAATCCAGATAAACAATTCAACAAAATTAAGCGACCCATCCAGAATATAAATGAGAAATTTAACAAAGACAATATTTTCTCCCTTTTCTTCTTTTTTTTTTTTTTTTTTTTTTTTTGGGGGGGGCGTGACTGGTTTTAGAGGCTGGAGAGAGCACCCAAGAGAGTCTAGGCAAGAATAGAGGGGGTGAAACCTGAACAGGTTCACAAGTTTGAGCTTTTTGGTGGGGAGGGTCAACTTTTCATGGTCTCTATCTGAGGCAGAAGTTAAGGATAAATTCTACACACTTCAGTCCAGATGCTCTTTCCTCAGGAACGTAAAATGCCTATCAGCTGCGAGTGGTTGCTGGAAGTGGTATCAATAGCAGGTGAGTGCCAGAGGTGATTTTCCCTGTTTAAAAGCTTATCTGGGTGGAGTGGATGGGGGCCTTTTTTAGGGCCCTTAACCTGAGCAAGTTCACTTATTTCCTGAGGTAAGACTCATCTTAGATCTTTTTTATTAACTCTTGCTTATCTATTTTCTTATGAACACTACACAAAAATCATTCAATGTCTTTGTTGTTTAAGCCACTGTTGTTTCAATTATTTCTTGCACTATTTAATATCTCCCCCCAAATTAATGACTTAAACCATTTTTTTTAATCTTTCATAATCCTGGGAGTTGACTGGGCTCAACTGGGTGGTTATACTATTCTACAGAGTGTTGACTGGGACTGCAGTCTTCTGGAGGCTCAGCTGGGGCTAGAATGCCCTAAAAAGCTCATTTACATGACTGGCAACCCATGTTGACTATTGGCTGAAAGTACATTGGCTCTCCACATGGCTTAGACTTCCCACAGCATGGCATCTGGGTTCCAAAAGGGAGCCTTCCCACTGTGCAAAAGTACAAATTGCAAATATTTTTATAGCCCAAACCTGGAAATTATAATCATCATTTATCCTTATTTCTATTTTTCAGTCAGAGGGTGAGTCCAAATTTAAGGGAAAGGAAAAGAGATGCTACCCCTTAATGAGAGGAATGGCAAAGACATTTCAGCCATCTTTAATTAATCCCAGTTGCCAATCAACTTTTCTTTTTCCCCCCAAGCCAAACTGTATATAGCTTATTAAAGACACTTTTCATAGGCAGTCATGGTATTTCAGGTAGGACACGGGGAGACAATTGTTAACAGTACACAAAAACTTTCAAACTCCCTAACAGTGTACAACAACTTTCAAACCCAAATCAGAAACCCACTATAAAACCCAATGAAGGGGACCAGCAGTTGGTGTAATGGCTATGTCACTGGATTCCCATGTAGTTGACCACGGTTCAAATCCTGGACCTGGTGGCTTAAACTCATGCCAGGCATTTGAGCATGCATGCCCGAAATTCCAAGAGGAGAATGGAGGAGAAAGGATTGCAGCGTGGCCATCCCCAGTGGGGGTGATTTCTCGCTTTCTTTCTGTTTCATGTGCCCTAGAGCAAAAACCTCTCAAACAAACAAACAAAAAAACCAACAACAACAACAAAAAAAAAACCACTGAAGTCTTCATTCAAACTCTGGACAGAGAAAGATGAATGAGGGTTGACATTTCACATTTAGTATGTTGTTTAACAACTTTTCACAAGTTGACCCTGCCTTTTGGGAAACAAAAATGACAGAATTATCAACATGAAAATCCAACAATATAGAAAAGGCTCCGCTGTTCTTTTTAAGGATGTCATATTAATGTCATTGGAAAGTTCAGATTGCCTGATACACTGATAACCGATAATTTTGTATCAGGTACCAACAGGTCTCTGGTTTAAGAGAGTTAAGTCTATGCTGAAAGTAGAGAGGTAGAAGACATGAAAATAAATGTTAAGTTTTCCATTCCACAAGACATGTGTGCCAAGGTGGCTATGTGTGTCAACATTAGGGAATTTCTCCTCTTGGCAGACAAGAGGAAGTCTCTCAGAATTAAAAGAGAAAGCTATCCAAATCAATCCATTTATGGAGACATTCTATTGGTGACAAATTCACCTTCAGAGTTACTCCTATCCTTGCCAGCATCAGTTTTTCCCTTTGGCACTTCTCTCCCTTCTTTGCAAGGGACTTTTGAGGCTTGGGATCTGGCTTTGGAGGAACAGGCTTTGAAGGAACAAGCTTTGAAGATAACCTTGCAAATCTTCTCTGTGGTCCATCCTTCACCTTGGTTTTATCCCCTTCAATCTTTCTCTTGGGCATGGTGGCAATGAAAGTGGGATGTAGGTTCTGGATGTGGGGGATGCAGCGGCCAATAGGCTTTGGTCAGTCTGGGGGTCTGGGGTTCACTCTCACCTCTTTTTCTTTTTTCTTTTTTTTTTTTTGGAGAGGTTTTTTGTTTGTTTGTTTGTTTTGTTTTTTCCTAAGTAGGGTGCGTACGTTCGCCAGACAGAGAGAGACATAGAGACAGAAAGCGAGAAATCACCCCCCGGGGGGATGGTCACGCCACAATCCCTTCTCCTCCATTCTCCTCTCGGGATCTTGGGCATGCATGCACATGCGCCCGGCGTGAGTTTTAAGCCACCGGGTCCGGGACGTGAACCGCGGTCGACTACATGGGAGTCCAGCGACATAGCCATTACACTAACTGCTGGTTCCCTCACCTCTTTTTCTTTATACTGCTCCACCAATTTGATTTTCAGTAACTAATAGCTAAAAGCATTTCTCTAGATCTAGCCTTGCTACTGGAACAAAACATACAAAGTTAAGATTTCCTCTCCACCAGAAATGCTGCCTTTGCAACTCTCTGTCTTCTAGACTTCCATGGTGAATCATGATGGACACAAACTTTAAATATGTTAACACACCTGATTACATGACAGGCATGTCTTTTTTTTTCTTTTTTTGGAGAAGTTTTTGCTATAGGGCATGTGCGCTCGCCGGACAGAGAGAGACAGAGAGATAGAAAGTGAGAAATCACCCCCCAGGGGGGATGGCCATGCCGCAATCCCTTCTCCTCCATTCTCCTCTTGGGATCTTGGGCACGCACGCACACGTGCCCAGCGTGAGTTTTAAGCTACCGGGTCCAAGACTTGAACCACAGTCGACTATGTGGGAGTCCAGCGACATAGCCATTACGCTAACTGCTGGTCCCATGACAGGCATGTCTTGAAGGCTGAGTATTATCTTGGCTCTTTAGGATGATTTTTGATTATTCTGCTTTGATCTATAATATATTGACTTCATAGTTTAGGTCTCAGAAGGCAATCTTCATTCCTTATGTTTTCAAAGTGCTTGAGAAAACATCATCATAGCCCCCTAGATCAGTCAGCCAATGTTCTCAAGATGATCATCTTTGCCTTGACTGCATCACAGGGTTGTTAAGAGAATCAGAGAGAATGATGGCTAGGAAAGTATTTTGGAAAAAGGATTATTATTATCATAGTCAAATGTGTTGCATAAGTTATGGTTCTTTGATAGCAAATGACATAAAACTCAATTTGAACCAGCTTAAGCGAAGAGAGAAATGTTGAATGGAAGTCAGCGGTAGCTAGTTTCAGGCAGGTAGGATCCAGCAACTCAAGCACCATTAGCATGATGTATGTTCTTCCCACTTCTTGGCCAAGATATCCTCCAGGTTGCATCATTTCTCAGCAGGATGGTTGCCAATAGCTTCAGGTACACATTCTCCTGAGTTCTCTCACCTTAATAATTTAAATAAAAGTCCTTCATCTGACTGTTACTGGCCCAAGTTGGGCAATGTTCATGTCTTATAATTAATTATTATGGCCAAGTACCGACTGACCATGAATGGGTCACATTATTGCCCTAAATCCAAGGATAGTATTATTTATTATTATTATTATTTATACATTTAATCACTGTATATCATTGCAGCTTGAAAAATGAATCTTCTCAACATGAATACACTGTATATTAACCCAGTGAAGGTTATGATTGTACAAGTTATCATCAACAGATAATTTTCCATTTTTTTGTTCCTTAAATGTTTGGCTTCTTTCTTTTTCTTCTTGATTTTTTTCCTTTCACTCTCCCCCATCTCTCACCCTCCTCCCACACTCTAGTAGCCACAATTGTTCTCCATGCTCTTTTATCTTCCAGCCTTTCAGGTTCTGCCACAGATAAAAACTATATAGAAAAAAACAAATAGCAATCCTGGAGATAAAGGATTCAATACACAAAAGTTTAAAATACAGTTTAGAGTATCATTGGTAGGCTAGATCATCAGAAGAATGAATTTTTGATTTTGAAGAAAGAGCTTTTGAAGTAAGTAACCCTGTCAAATAAAAAGAAATTAAAAAATATTTTAAGGAATTATTTATTTATTTAATTCCGATTGTTATTATCATTTTTAAAAATTTTGACCAGGCAGAAGAGAAAAGGAAAGCGAGAAAGTCAGCTGCCAGGTCCAGGACTCAAACTGCATTTAGTCATGTGGGAATCCAGAGTCTTTAACCACAACACCACCTACTGGCCACAAAAGATTTTAAAATATTATGCCTACATGAGCTGTGGTGACATAATTAAGTGATCAACTATTTCTCTAGTAGGAGGGAAAAAAAAAGCAAAGCCAAGAAAATATAACCCAAAATTAGCAAATATAACCCAAAATTTTCTAAGTCCAGAGAAAGATAAAAACATCCAAATTTAGGGAATTCAAAGAACATTAAAAAGATTTAACTGAAAAAGATCTTCTCTGAGCACATTATATTTAAACTGCCAAAAAAATGAATGTATATCTGTGATTTGTTAATTACATGTTGTATGCATGCTGTGAAAAACAATTCCGTATTCCACAAAAAAAATTAAAAAAATTAAAGAAGCCAACTCAATGAAAATTTTAAAAATTAAATAAAGATTGAGAATACTAAAAATAACAAGAAACAAGCATCAATCACATATAAAGTAATCTTCATTAGACAAACATCAGATTTTTCAACAAACCTTAAAGTTCATGAGTTAGTGAGAGGGTATAGTCAAAGTAATGAAAAAAATCAAAATACTTTCAGAACAAAAATATTGTACTCAGCAAGATTAATTTTAAAAATTAAATAAAGATTGAGAATACTAAAAATAACAAGAAACAAGCATCAATCACATATAAAGTAATCTTCATTAGACAAACATCAGATTTTTCAACAAACCTTAAAGTTCATGAGTTAGTGAGAGGGTATAGTCAAAGTAATGAAAAAAATCAAAATACTTTCAGAACAAAAATATTGTACTCAGCAAGATTATCCTGCTGGGTTTGAGTTATATTGGGAAAATCCAAGAGTTACAAAATGTATATAAAATTGTCGATTACATCACTAGTATAATAAACTGCTCCTCTCATTTAGAATCCATCAAACTGCAAATGGTGGTCCAGAAAAAGTCTTCAATGAATGCCCACCATGACATCTATGGATTGGGGGGTCTTGAAAATACCTCTGAAAACCCCCTGATTGCCATCCTCTCAGCAGCAGCAGCAGCAGCATTGTCCCATCTCAGCAAAAAGCAGCCAGAATGATCTTTAGCCCATTTCCCTGACAGCAGTTAGGGGTACTTCTTCAGAGGAGGGAATTGTCAGGAGTTGGACCTCATTTACAAGTAGATAGAGCACACACCCCGCCCCCCCAGGGGAGAGCCACTGCTGTGTGACTATTGACAATTCCTCTTCTCTCAGTCACCATATTCCTTTGACCTTAGACATGTAAATCTTGTTCTTGAATAATTCAAGAACAAGCTTCTAGACAGAGAATATCCTGACCTTCATATCCACTCCAAAATTTGAATAATTGGACCCATCCAGTAGATGCCTCTCCCAAGCAGGAAGGGAATGCATGCACAAGCCCCATCTAGAACACATCTGGACAAAGCCTTTCCTGACCCAAATAAAACCCCCTCACCACAGTTCTTCCTTGGCAACCCATGTTCCAGCATGTCTCTCATCTTGGGAGCTCTGTTTTGCCTTCCCTCTCTTTGAATAAACTCCCTACTTTTCTATACCTACCTACCTACCAAAATAAATAAATAGGTAAGTAAATAAATAAATCTTACCCAGATAAGAAAAAAACTGGAATAATTTATTACTACTAGAATACCTTTCCAAGAAATGCATGAGGGAGGGAATCAAAGAAGGGGAAAACAAAACATTTAATGAGCACAAAAATAGAAAATTATCTATTGATGATAATGAATATGGTAATATCTTTGACTGGACTGATATATAGTGTATTCATGCTGCAAAAATCCATTTTGTATGCTGTAAAAATGTACATTGATTAAATTAAAAAATACAAAAATAAAAGCGAAATTTCATGAAAAGATATAGATATTATTTAACTAAAAATTCAGATCAATTAAAAAAATTAATCAACAAAAAAGAAATCTACATCTAGAAATGAAAGGGAGATAAATACCATTATAGAAGTATGTGAAGGTTGGAATCAGCAGTTGGTGTAATGGCTATGTCGCTGGACTCCCACGTAATCGACCACGTTTCAAGTCTCGGACCTGGTGGTTTAAATTCACGCCAGGTGCACTCAAGATCCCAAGAGGAGAATGGAGGAAAAGGGATTGCAGTGTGGCCAGATCCCACTGGGGGTGGGGGGGATTTCTTATTTTCTCTCTCTCTCTTTCTGGCTAGCGCACATGCCCTATAGCAAAGACCTCTATCAAGAAAAAAAAAAAAGAAATATGTGAAGGTAAAATATTCACTAGTAATCACGCAAAAGATAAAAGAATCAAGTCTTATCACTATGGACACTATTAAACTACAAAGAAAAAATATAATAAAGAAATAAAAGAACAAAGGAACCATAAAACGAAAAATAAAATGACAAGATAAAATATGTATTTATCAGTGATAACTTGAATATAAATGGATTAAATTCTACAATTGAAAGATACAGACTGGTCAAATGGATAAAGAAAAAAAAAAAGAGCCCTCTACCTACAAGAAATCCACCTCATCTGTAAAGTTATACATAGACTGATAGTGAAGGGATGGAAAAAATTATCTCATGCAAATAGAAACAGAAGACAAATAGGAGTAACTCTACTGATATTAGTAAAATGACTTCAAGTTGACATCTGTAAAAAGAGACATAGAAGGTCATAATATAGTAATAAGGTGATTAATTTAGCAAGAGAACAACTGTAAAGATATATGTGCCCAAAACCAGGACACTAAAATATGAGCTTAGATATAAATAAAAGTTACTAGAGCAATAGACTTCAATACAACAATAGGCTGGGATTTCAAGACCTTACTCTCTGCATTGAATAGATCATCTATACAGAAAATCAACAAAGAAATATTAGAGTTAAACTGAACCTTATACCAAATGGACCTGACAGACATTTACAGAACATTTCAACTAACAGCTAAAAAATACATATTCTTCCTATAAGCATGTGAACATTCTCCAGGATAAATCTATATTAGGTTATAATACAATAACTAAAAATTTAAAAAACCCTTGATTATAATGCATAATAATCAAATAAAGTCAATAAATATATCCACCATCTCAAACATTTATCATCAGTTTGTTTTGTGCACATGTGAAATCCTCTTTTAATTTTTTGAAGCATACATAGAATTGTTGACCATAATTACTCTGCTATGCTATAGTGCTCTAGAACCCATTTCGTTTACTTTCTTCCACTCTTGTAACTGTTAATTAAGTTCTATCTTTCTCACTCCCCTCCCTTTCCCAGAGTCTCACATCTACTATTTCATTCTTTATTTCTTTTTTTGTTTGTTTATTTGGAGAGGTTTTTGCTATAGGGCATATGCACTTACCCGAAAGACAGAAAGAGACAGGAAGAGAGAAAGTGAGAAATCATCCCCCAAAGGGTATGGCCACACTGCAATCTCTTCTCCTCCATTCTCCTCTCAGGATCTGGGGCACAACCAAGCACCAGCATGAG